>NW_027122721.1:0-283417 GCF_030686945.1 Centruroides vittatus | reverse complement strand
ACAGGTAAAGCCAGCTTCCGGGCAGTTTCGCGGAAAGAAGACGAAGAAAATTATTTAAGCAACTGTCGTTCTGTTCAGAGGTGAGTGGGCATTCAATCATATACAGATGTAAATGTTTAAAAAGATTTTCGTCTAAATATATATGTTTCCGGACAGGTAAAGCCAGCTTCTGGGCAGTTTCGCGAAAAGAAGACGAAGAAAATTATTTAAGCAACTGTCGTTCTGTTCAGAGGTGAGTGGGCATTCAATCATATACAGATGTAAATGTTTAAAAAAGATTTTCGTCTAAATATATATGTTTCCGGACAGGTAAAGCCAGCTTCTGGGCAGTTTCGCGAAAAGAAGACGAAGAAAATTATTTAAGCAACTGTCGTTCTGTTCAGAGGTGAGTGGGCATTCAATCATATACAGATGTAAATGTTTAAAAAAGATTTTCGTCTAAATATATATGTTTCCGGACAGGTAAAGCCAGCTTCTGGGCAGTTTCGCGAAAAGAAGACGAAGAAAATTATTTAAGCAACTGTCGTTCTGTTCAGAGGTGAGTGGGCATTCAATCATATACAGATGTAAATGTTTAAAAAAGATTTTCGTCTAAATATATATGTTTCCGGACAGGTAAAGCCAGCTTCTGGGCAGTTTCGCGAAAAGAAGACGAAGAAAATTATTTAAGCAACTGTCGTTCTGTTCAGAGGTGAGTGGGCATTCAATCATATACAGATGTAAATGTTTAAAAAAGATTTTCGTCTAAATATATATGTTTCCGGACAGGTAAAGCCAGCTTCTGGGCAGTTTCGCGAAAAGAAGACGAAGAAAATTATTTAAGCAACTGTCGTTCTGTTCAGAGGTGAGTGGGCATTCAATCATATACAGATGTAAATGTTTAAAAAAGATTTTCGTCTAAATATATATGTTTCCGGACAGGTAAAGCCAGCTTCTGGGCAGTTTCGCGAAAAGAAGACGAAGAAAATTATTTAAGCAACTGTCGTTCTGTTCAGAGGTGAGTGGGCATTCAATCATATACAGATGTAAATGTTTAAAAAAGATTTTCGTCTAAATATATATGTTTCCGGACAGGTAAAGCCAGCTTCTGGGCAGTTTCGCGAAAAGAAGACGAAGAAAATTATTTAAGCAACTGTCGTTCTGTTCAGAGGTGAGTGGGCATTCAATCATATACAGATGTAAATGTTTAAAAAAGATTTTCGTCTAAATATATATGTTTCCGGACAGGTAAAGCCAGCTTCTGGGCAGTTTCGCGAAAAGAAGACGAAGAAAATTATTTAAGCAACTGTCGTTCTGTTCAGAGGTGAGTGGGCATTCAATCATATACAGATGTAAATGTTTAAAAAAGATTTTCGTCTAAATATATATGTTTCCGGACAGGTAAAGCCAGCTTCTGGGCAGTTTCGCGAAAAGAAGACGAAGAAAATTATTTAAGCAACTGTCGTTCTGTTCAGAGGTGAGTGGGCATTCAATCATATACAGATGTAAATGTTTAAAAAAGATTTTCGTCTAAATATATATGTTTCCGGACAGGTAAAGCCAGCTTCTGGGCAGTTTCGCGAAAAGAAGACGAAGAAAATTATTTAAGCAACTGTCGTTCTGTTCAGAGGTGAGTGGGCATTCAATCATATACAGATGTAAATGTTTAAAAAAGATTTTCGTCTAAATATATATGTTTCCGGACAGGTAAAGCCAGCTTCTGGGCAGTTTCGCGAAAAGAAGACGAAGAAAATTATTTAAGCAACTGTCGTTCTGTTCAGAGGTGAGTGGGCATTCAATCATATACAGATGTAAATGTTTAAAAAAGATTTTCGTCTAAATATATATGTTTCCGGACAGGTAAAGCCAGCTTCTGGGCAGTTTCGCGAAAAGAAGACGAAGAAAATTATTTAAGCAACTGTCGTTCTGTTCAGAGGTGAGTGGGCATTCAATCATATACAGATGTAAATGTTTAAAAAAGATTTTCGTCTAAATATATATGTTTCCGGACAGGTAAAGCCAGCTTCTGGGCAGTTTCGCGAAAAGAAGACGAAGAAAATTATTTAAGCAACTGTCGTTCTGTTCAGAGGTGAGTGGGCATTCAATCATATACAGATGTAAATGTTTAAAAAAGATTTTCGTCTAAATATATATGTTTCCGGACAGGTAAAGCCAGCTTCTGGGCAGTTTCGCGAAAAGAAGACGAAGAAAATTATTTAAGCAACTGTCGTTCTGTTCAGAGGTGAGTGGGCATTCAATCATATACAGATGTAAATGTTTAAAAAAGATTTTCGTCTAAATATATATGTTTCCGGACAGGTAAAGCCAGCTTCTGGGCAGTTTCGCGAAAAGAAGACGAAGAAAATTATTTAAGCAACTGTCGTTCTGTTCAGAGGTGAGTGGGCATTCAATCATATACAGATGTAAATGTTTAAAAAAGATTTTCGTCTAAATATATATGTTTCCGGACAGGTAAAGCCAGCTTCTGGGCAGTTTCGCGAAAAGAAGACGAAGAAAATTATTTAAGCAACTGTCGTTCTGTTCAGAGGTGAGTGGGCATTCAATCATATACAGATGTAAATGTTTAAAAAAGATTTTCGTCTAAATATATATGTTTCCGGACAGGTAAAGCCAGCTTCTGGGCAGTTTCGCGAAAAGAAGACGAAGAAAATTATTTAAGCAACTGTCGTTCTGTTCAGAGGTGAGTGGGCATTCAATCATATACAGATGTAAATGTTTAAAAAAGATTTTCGTTCAAATATATATGTTTCCGGACAGGTAAAGCCAGCTTCTGGGCAGTTTCGCGAAAAGAAGACGAAGAAAATTATTTAAGCAACTGTCGTTCTGTTCAGAGGTGAGTGGGCATTCAATCATATACAGATGTAAATGTTTAAAAAAGATTTTCGTCTAAATATATATGTTTCCGGACAGGTAAAGCCAGCTTCTGGGCAGTTTCGCGAAAAGAAGACGAAGAAAATTATTTAAGCAACTGTCGTTCTGTTCAGAGGTGAGTGGGCATTCAATCATATACAGATGTAAATGTTTAAAAAAGATTTTCGTCTAAATATATATGTTTCCGGACAGGTAAAGCCAGCTTCTGGGCAGTTTCGCGAAAAGAAGACGAAGAAAATTATTTAAGCAACTGTCGTTCTGTTCAGAGGTGAGTGGGCATTCAATCATATACAGATGTAAATGTTTAAAAAAGATTTTCGTCTAAATATATATGTTTCCGGACAGGTAAAGCCAGCTTCTGGGCAGTTTCGCGAAAAGAAGACGAAGAAAATTATTTAAGCAACTGTCGTTCTGTTCAGAGGTGAGTGGGCATTCAATCATATACAGATGTAAATGTTTAAAAAAGATTTTCGTCTCAAATATATATGTTTCCGGACAGGTAAAGCCAGCTTCTGGGCAGTTTCGCGAAAAGAAGACGAAGAAAATTATTTAAGCAACTGTCGTTCTGTTCAGAGGTGAGTGGGCATTCAATCATATACAGATGTAAATGTTTAAAAAAGATTTTCGTCTAAATATATATGTTTCCGGACAGGTAAAGCCAGCTTCTGGGCAGTTTCGCGAAAAGAAGACGAAGAAAATTATTTAAGCAACTGTCGTTCTGTTCAGAGGTGAGTGGGCATTCAATCATATACAGATGTAAATGTTTAAAAAAGATTTTCGTTCAAATATATATGTTTCCGGACAGGTAAAGCCAGCTTCTGGGCAGTTTCGCGAAAAGAAGACGAAGAAAATTATTTAAGCAACTGTCGTTCTGTTCAGAGGTGAGTGGGCATTCAATCATATACAGATGTAAATGTTTAAAAAAGATTTTCGTTCAAATATATATGTTTCCGGACAGGTAAAGCCAGCTTCTGGGCAGTTTCGCGAAAAGAAGACGAAGAAAATTATTTAAGCAACTGTCGTTCTGTTCAGAGGTGAGTGGGCATTCAATCATATACAGATGTAAATGTTTAAAAAAGATTTTCGTTCAAATATATATGTTTCCGGACAGGTAAAGCCAGCTTCTGGGCAGTTTCGCGAAAAGAAGACGAAGAAAATTATTTAAGCAACTGTCGTTCTGTTCAGAGGTGAGTGGGCATTCAATCATATACAGATGTAAATGTTTAAAAAAGATTTTCGTCTAAATATATATGTTTCCGGACAGGTAAAGCCAGCTTCTGGGCAGTTTCGCGAAAAGAAGACGAAGAAAATTATTTAAGCAACTGTCGTTCTGTTCAGAGGTGAGTGGGCATTCAATCATATACAGATGTAAATGTTTAAAAAAGATTTTCGTTCAAATATATATGTTTCCGGACAGGTAAAGCCAGCTTCTGGGCAGTTTCGCGAAAAGAAGACGAAGAAAATTATTTAAGCAACTGTCGTTCTGTTCAGAGGTGAGTGGGCATTCAATCATATACAGATGTAAATGTTTAAAAAAGATTTTCGTCTAAATATATATGTTTCCGGACAGGTAAAGCCAGCTTCTGGGCAGTTTCGCGAAAAGAAGACGAAGAAAATTATTTAAGCAACTGTCGTTCTGTTCAGAGGTGAGTGGGCATTCAATCATATACAGATGTAAATGTTTAAAAAAGATTTTCGTCTAAATATATATGTTTCCGGACAGGTAAAGCCAGCTTCTGGGCAGTTTCGCGAAAAGAAGACGAAGAAAATTATTTAAGCAACTGTCGTTCTGTTCAGAGGTGAGTGGGCATTCAATCATATACAGATGTAAATGTTTAAAAAAGATTTTCGTCTAAATATATATGTTTCCGGACAGGTAAAGCCAGCTTCTGGGCAGTTTCGCGAAAAGAAGACGAAGAAAATTATTTAAGCAACTGTCGTTCTGTTCAGAGGTGAGTGGGCATTCAATCATATACAGATGTAAATGTTTAAAAAAGATTTTCGTCTAAATATATATGTTTCCGGACAGGTAAAGCCAGCTTCTGGGCAGTTTCGCGAAAAGAAGACGAAGAAAATTATTTAAGCAACTGTCGTTCTGTTCAGAGGTGAGTGGGCATTCAATCATATACAGATGTAAATGTTTAAAAAAGATTTTCGTCTAAATATATATGTTTCCGGACAGGTAAAGCCAGCTTCTGGGCAGTTTCGCGAAAAGAAGACGAAGAAAATTATTTAAGCAACTGTCGTTCTGTTCAGAGGTGAGTGGGCATTCAATCATATACAGATGTAAATGTTTAAAAAAGATTTTCGTCTAAATATATATGTTTCCGGACAGGTAAAGCCAGCTTCTGGGCAGTTTCGCGAAAAGAAGACGAAGAAAATTATTTAAGCAACTGTCGTTCTGTTCAGAGGTGAGTGGGCATTCAATCATATACAGATGTAAATGTTTAAAAAAGATTTTCGTCTAAATATATATGTTTCCGGACAGGTAAAGCCAGCTTCTGGGCAGTTTCGCGAAAAGAAGACGAAGAAAATTATTTAAGCAACTGTCGTTCTGTTCAGAGGTGAGTGGGCATTCAATCATATACAGATGTAAATGTTTAAAAAAGATTTTCGTTCAAATATATATGTTTCCGGACAGGTAAAGCCAGCTTCTGGGCAGTTTCGCGAAAAGAAGACGAAGAAAATTATTTAAGCAACTGTCGTTCTGTTCAGAGGTGAGTGGGCATTCAATCATATACAGATGTAAATGTTTAAAAAAGATTTTCGTCTAAATATATATGTTTCCGGACAGGTAAAGCCAGCTTCTGGGCAGTTTCGCGAAAAGAAGACGAAGAAAATTATTTAAGCAACTGTCGTTCTGTTCAGAGGTGAGTGGGCATTCAATCATATACAGATGTAAATGTTTAAAAAAGATTTTCGTCTAAATATATATGTTTCCGGACAGGTAAAGCCAGCTTCTGGGCAGTTTCGCGAAAAGAAGACGAAGAAAATTATTTAAGCAACTGTCGTTCTGTTCAGAGGTGAGTGGGCATTCAATCATATACAGATGTAAATGTTTAAAAAAGATTTTCGTCTAAATATATATGTTTCCGGACAGGTAAAGCCAGCTTCTGGGCAGTTTCGCGAAAAGAAGACGAAGAAAATTATTTAAGCAACTGTCGTTCTGTTCAGAGGTGAGTGGGCATTCAATCATATACAGATGTAAATGTTTAAAAAAGATTTTCGTCTAAATATATATGTTTCCGGACAGGTAAAGCCAGCTTCTGGGCAGTTTCGCGAAAAGAAGACGAAGAAAATTATTTAAGCAACTGTCGTTCTGTTCAGAGGTGAGTGGGCATTCAATCATATACAGATGTAAATGTTTAAAAAAGATTTTCGTCTAAATATATATGTTTCCGGACAGGTAAAGCCAGCTTCTGGGCAGTTTCGCGAAAAGAAGACGAAGAAAATTATTTAAGCAACTGTCGTTCTGTTCAGAGGTGAGTGGGCATTCAATCATATACAGATGTAAATGTTTAAAAAAGATTTTCGTCTAAATATATATGTTTCCGGACAGGTAAAGCCAGCTTCTGGGCAGTTTCGCGAAAAGAAGACGAAGAAAATTATTTAAGCAACTGTCGTTCTGTTCAGAGGTGAGTGGGCATTCAATCATATACAGATGTAAATGTTTAAAAAAGATTTTCGTCTAAATATATATGTTTCCGGACAGGTAAAGCCAGCTTCTGGGCAGTTTCGCGAAAAGAAGACGAAGAAAATTATTTAAGCAACTGTCGTTCTGTTCAGAGGTGAGTGGGCATTCAATCATATACAGATGTAAATGTTTAAAAAAGATTTTCGTCTAAATATATATGTTTCCGGACAGGTAAAGCCAGCTTCTGGGCAGTTTCGCGAAAAGAAGACGAAGAAAATTATTTAAGCAACTGTCGTTCTGTTCAGAGGTGAGTGGGCATTCAATCATATACAGATGTAAATGTTTAAAAAAGATTTTCGTCTAAATATATATGTTTCCGGACAGGTAAAGCCAGCTTCTGGGCAGTTTCGCGAAAAGAAGACGAAGAAAATTATTTAAGCAACTGTCGTTCTGTTCAGAGGTGAGTGGGCATTCAATCATATACAGATGTAAATGTTTAAAAAAGATTTTCGTCTAAATATATATGTTTCCGGACAGGTAAAGCCAGCTTCTGGGCAGTTTCGCGAAAAGAAGACGAAGAAAATTATTTAAGCAACTGTCGTTCTGTTCAGAGGTGAGTGGGCATTCAATCATATACAGATGTAAATGTTTAAAAAAGATTTTCGTCTAAATATATATGTTTCCGGACAGGTAAAGCCAGCTTCTGGGCAGTTTCGCGAAAAGAAGACGAAGAAAATTATTTAAGCAACTGTCGTTCTGTTCAGAGGTGAGTGGGCATTCAATCATATACAGATGTAAATGTTTAAAAAAGATTTTCGTCTAAATATATATGTTTCCGGACAGGTAAAGCCAGCTTCTGGGCAGTTTCGCGAAAAGAAGACGAAGAAAATTATTTAAGCAACTGTCGTTCTGTTCAGAGGTGAGTGGGCATTCAATCATATACAGATGTAAATGTTTAAAAAAGATTTTCGTCTAAATATATATGTTTCCGGACAGGTAAAGCCAGCTTCTGGGCAGTTTCGCGAAAAGAAGACGAAGAAAATTATTTAAGCAACTGTCGTTCTGTTCAGAGGTGAGTGGGCATTCAATCATATACAGATGTAAATGTTTAAAAAAGATTTTCGTCTAAATATATATGTTTCCGGACAGGTAAAGCCAGCTTCTGGGCAGTTTCGCGAAAAGAAGACGAAGAAAATTATTTAAGCAACTGTCGTTCTGTTCAGAGGTGAGTGGGCATTCAATCATATACAGATGTAAATGTTTAAAAAAGATTTTCGTCTAAATATATATGTTTCCGGACAGGTAAAGCCAGCTTCTGGGCAGTTTCGCGAAAAGAAGACGAAGAAAATTATTTAAGCAACTGTCGTTCTGTTCAGAGGTGAGTGGGCATTCAATCATATACAGATGTAAATGTTTAAAAAAGATTTTCGTCTAAATATATATGTTTCCGGACAGGTAAAGCCAGCTTCTGGGCAGTTTCGCGAAAAGAAGACGAAGAAAATTATTTAAGCAACTGTCGTTCTGTTCAGAGGTGAGTGGGCATTCAATCATATACAGATGTAAATGTTTAAAAAAGATTTTCGTCTAAATATATATGTTTCCGGACAGGTAAAGCCAGCTTCTGGGCAGTTTCGCGAAAAGAAGACGAAGAAAATTATTTAAGCAACTGTCGTTCTGTTCAGAGGTGAGTGGGCATTCAATCATATACAGATGTAAATGTTTAAAAAAGATTTTCGTCTAAATATATATGTTTCCGGACAGGTAAAGCCAGCTTCTGGGCAGTTTCGCGAAAAGAAGACGAAGAAAATTATTTAAGCAACTGTCGTTCTGTTCAGAGGTGAGTGGGCATTCAATCATATACAGATGTAAATGTTTAAAAAAGATTTTCGTCTAAATATATATGTTTCCGGACAGGTAAAGCCAGCTTCTGGGCAGTTTCGCGAAAAGAAGACGAAGAAAATTATTTAAGCAACTGTCGTTCTGTTCAGAGGTGAGTGGGCATTCAATCATATACAGATGTAAATGTTTAAAAAAGATTTTCGTCTAAATATATATGTTTCCGGACAGGTAAAGCCAGCTTCTGGGCAGTTTCGCGAAAAGAAGACGAAGAAAATTATTTAAGCAACTGTCGTTCTGTTCAGAGGTGAGTGGGCATTCAATCATATACAGATGTAAATGTTTAAAAAAGATTTTCGTCTAAATATATATGTTTCCGGACAGGTAAAGCCAGCTTCTGGGCAGTTTCGCGAAAAGAAGACGAAGAAAATTATTTAAGCAACTGTCGTTCTGTTCAGAGGTGAGTGGGCATTCAATCATATACAGATGTAAATGTTTAAAAAAGATTTTCGTCTAAATATATATGTTTCCGGACAGGTAAAGCCAGCTTCTGGGCAGTTTCGCGAAAAGAAGACGAAGAAAATTATTTAAGCAACTGTCGTTCTGTTCAGAGGTGAGTGGGCATTCAATCATATACAGATGTAAATGTTTAAAAAAGATTTTCGTCTAAATATATATGTTTCCGGACAGGTAAAGCCAGCTTCTGGGCAGTTTCGCGAAAAGAAGACGAAGAAAATTATTTAAGCAACTGTCGTTCTGTTCAGAGGTGAGTGGGCATTCAATCATATACAGATGTAAATGTTTAAAAAAGATTTTCGTCTAAATATATATGTTTCCGGACAGGTAAAGCCAGCTTCTGGGCAGTTTCGCGAAAAAGAAGACCGAAGAAAATTATTTAATTAAGCAACTGTCGTTCTGTTCAGAGGTGAGTGGGCATTCAATCATATACAGATGTAAATATTTAAAAAAGATTTTCGTCTAAATATATATGTCTGCCGGACAGGTAAAGCCAGCTTCTGGGCAGTTTCGCGGAAAGAAGACGAAGAAAATTATTTAAGCAACTGTCGTTTTGTTCAGAGGTGAGTGGGCATTCAATCATATACAGATGGTAAATGTTTAAAACCGATGTTTTTCGTCTAAAGTATATAATGTCTCCGGACAGGTAAAGCCAGCTTCTGGGCAGGTTCGCGAAAAGAAGACGAAGAAAATTATTTAATTAAGACAACTGTCGTTCTGTTCAGAGGTGAATGGGCATTCAATCATATACAGATGTAATGTATTTAAAAAGATTTTCGTCTAAATATATATGTCTCCGGACAGGTAAAGCCAGCTTCTCTGGGCAGTTTCGCGAAAAGAAGACGAAGAAAATTATTTAAGCAACTGTCGTTCTGTTCAGAGGTGAGTGGGCATTCAATCATATACAGATGTAAATATTTAATAAGATTTTCGTCTAAATATATATGTTTCCGGACAGGTACAGCCAGCTTCTGGGCAGTTTCGCGAAAAGAAGACGAAGAAAATTATTTAAGCAACTGTCGTTTTGTTCAGAGGTGAATGGGCATTCAATCATATACAGATGTAAATATTTAAAAAGATTTTCGTCTAAATATATATGTCTCCGGACAGGTAAAGCCAGCTTCTGGGCAGTTTCGCGAAAAGAAGACGAAGAAAATTATTTAAGCAACTGTCGTTTTGTTCAGAGGTGAGTTGGGCATTCAATCATATACAGATGTAAATATTTAAAAAGATTTTCGTCTAAATATATATGTTCTCCTATCGCCGACAGGTAAGACAGGCTCACGGCTTCTGGGCAGTTTCGGCGAAAAGAAGTCGACAGAAAAATTATTTAACACGCACACTACGCATCGTTTGTTCTAGTTCTAGCACGTGAACTGGAAAGTGATTATGTGAGCTAAGGTTATCAATCAGTATACAGTATGTGAGATATTTTAAAAAAAAGATTTTCCGTACTAAAATATTGACATATGTCTCGCGGAACAGGTAAATGCCAGCTTCTGCGTGTCAGTGTTCGCGAAAAGAAGACGACGAAAATTAAGTTCTCACCAGCAACTGTCGTATCTTTGTTTCAGAGGTGAGATGGGCCATAGAGTTACAATCATATACGCAGAATGCTTAATTGAGTGTAAAAAGATTTTCGTCTAAATATCTATGTTGCCGGACAGGTAAAGCCAGCTTCTGGGCAGTTTCGCGAAAAGAAGACGAAGAAAATTATTTAAGCAACTGTCGTTCTGTTCAGAGGTGAGTGGGCATTCAATCATATACAGATGTAAATATTTAAAAAGATTTTCGTCTAAATATATATGTTTCCGGACAGGTAAAGCCAGCTTCTGGGCAGTTTCGCGAAAAGAAGACGAAGAAAATTATTTAAGCAACTGTCGTTCTGTTCAGAGGTGAATGGGCATTCAATCATATACAGATGTAAATATTTAAAAAGATTTTCGTCTAAATATATATGTCTCCGGACAGGTAAAGCCAGCTTCTGGGCAGTTTCGCGAAAAGAAGACGAAGAAAATTATTTAAGCAACTGTCGTTCTGTTCAGAGGTGAATGGGCATTCAATCATATACAGATGTAAATATTTAAAAAGATTTTCGTCTAAATATATATGTCTCCGGACAGGTAAAGCCAGCTTCTGGGCAGTTTCGCGAAAAGAAGACGAAGAAAATTATTTAAGCAACTGTCGTTCTGTTCAGAGGTGAGTGGGCATTCAATCATATACAGATGTAAATATTTAAAAAGATTTTCGTCTAAATATATATGTCTCCGGACAGGTAAAGCCAGCTTCTGGGCAGTTTCGCGAAAAGAAGACGAAGAAAATTATTTAAGCAACTGTCGTTTTGTTCAGAGGTGAATGGGCATTCAATCATATACAGATGTAAATATTTAAAAAGATTTTCGTCTAAATATATATGTCTCCGGACAGGTAAAGCCAGCTTCTGGGCAGTTTCGCGAAAAGAAGACGAAGAAAATTATTTAAGCAACTGTCGTTCTGTTCAGAGGTGAGTGGGCATTCAATCATATACAGATGTAAATATTTAAAAAGATTTTCGTCTAAATATATATGTTTCCGGACAGGTAAAGCCAGCTTCTGGGCAGTTTCGCGAAAAGAAGACGAAGAAAATTATTTAAGCAACTGTCGTTTTGTTCAGAGGTGAGTGGGCATTCAATCATATACAGATGTAAATATTTAAAAAGATTTTCGTCTAAATATATATGTCTCCGGACAGGTAAAGCCAGCTTCTGGGCAGTTTCGCGAAAAGAAGACGAAGAAAATTATTTAAGCAACTGTCGTTCTGTTCAGAGGTGAGTGGGCATTCAATCATATACAGATGTAAATATTTAAAAAGATTTTCGTCTAAATATATATGTTTCCGGACAGGTAAAGCCAGCTTCTGGGCAGTTTCGCGAAAAGAAGACGAAGAAAATTATTTAAGCAACTGTCGTTCTGTTCAGAGGTGAGTGGGCATTCAATCATATACAGATGTAAATATTTAAAAAGATTTTCGTCTAAATATATATGTTTCCGGACAGGTAAAGCCAGCTTCTGGGCAGTTTCGCGAAAAGAAGACGAAGAAAATTATTTAAGCAACTGTCGTTCTGTTCAGAGGTGAGTGGGCATTCAATCATATACAGATGTAAATATTTAAAAAGATTTTCGTCTAAATATATATGTTTCCGGACAGGTAAAGCCAGCTTCTGGGCAGTTTCGCGAAAAGAAGACGAAGAAAATTATTTAAGCAACTGTCGTTCTGTTCAGAGGTGAGTGGGCATTCAATCATATACAGATGTAAATATTTAAAAAGATTTTCGTCTAAATATATATGTTTCCGGACAGGTAAAGCCAGCTTCTGGGCAGTTTCGCGAAAAGAAGACGAAGAAAATTATTTAAGCAACTGTCGTTCTGTTCAGAGGTGAGTGGGCATTCAATCATATACAGATGTAAATATTTAAAAAGATTTTCGTCTAAATATATATGTTTCCGGACAGGTAAAGCCAGCTTCTGGGCAGTTTCGCGAAAAGAAGACGAAGAAAATTATTTAAGCAACTGTCGTTCTGTTCAGAGGTGAGTGGGCATTCAATCATATACAGATGTAAATATTTAAAAAGATTTTCGTCTAAATATATATGTTTCCGGACAGGTAAAGCCAGCTTCTGGGCAGTTTCGCGAAAAGAAGACGAAGAAAATTATTTAAGCAACTGTCGTTCTGTTCAGAGGTGAGTGGGCATTCAATCATATACAGATGTAAATATTTAAAAAGATTTTCGTCTAAATATATATGTTTCCGGACAGGTAAAGCCAGCTTCTGGGCAGTTTCGCGAAAAGAAGACGAAGAAAATTATTTAAGCAACTGTCGTTCTGTTCAGAGGTGAGTGGGCATTCAATCATATACAGATGTAAATATTTAAAAAGATTTTCGTCTAAATATATATGTTTCCGGACAGGTAAAGCCAGCTTCTGGGCAGTTTCGCGAAAAGAAGACGAAGAAAATTATTTAAGCAACTGTCGTTCTGTTCAGAGGTGAGTGGGCATTCAATCATATACAGATGTAAATATTTAAAAAGATTTTCGTCTAAATATATATGTTTCCGGACAGGTAAAGCCAGCTTCTGGGCAGTTTCGCGAAAAGAAGACGAAGAAAATTATTTAAGCAACTGTCGTTCTGTTCAGAGGTGAGTGGGCATTCAATCATATACAGATGTAAATATTTAAAAAGATTTTCGTCTAAATATATATGTTTCCGGACAGGTAAAGCCAGCTTCTGGGCAGTTTCGCGAAAAGAAGACGAAGAAAATTATTTAAGCAACTGTCGTTCTGTTCAGAGGTGAGTGGGCATTCAATCATATACAGATGTAAATATTTAAAAAGATTTTCGTCTAAATATATATGTTTCCGGACAGGTAAAGCCAGCTTCTGGGCAGTTTCGCGAAAAGAAGACGAAGAAAATTATTTAAGCAACTGTCGTTCTGTTCAGAGGTGAGTGGGCATTCAATCATATACAGATGTAAATATTTAAAAAGATTTTCGTCTAAATATATATGTTTCCGGACAGGTAAAGCCAGCTTCTGGGCAGTTTCGCGAAAAGAAGACGAAGAAAATTATTTAAGCAACTGTCGTTCTGTTCAGAGGTGAGTGGGCATTCAATCATATACAGATGTAAATATTTAAAAAGATTTTCGTCTAAATATATATGTTTCCGGACAGGTAAAGCCAGCTTCTGGGCAGTTTCGCGAAAAGAAGACGAAGAAAATTATTTAAGCAACTGTCGTTCTGTTCAGAGGTGAGTGGGCATTCAATCATATACAGATGTAAATATTTAAAAAGATTTTCGTCTAAATATATATGTTTCCGGACAGGTAAAGCCAGCTTCTGGGCAGTTTCGCGAAAAGAAGACGAAGAAAATTATTTAAGCAACTGTCGTTCTGTTCAGAGGTGAGTGGGCATTCAATCATATACAGATGTAAATATTTAAAAAGATTTTCGTCTAAATATATATGTTTCCGGACAGGTAAAGCCAGCTTCTGGGCAGTTTCGCGAAAAGAAGACGAAGAAAATTATTTAAGCAACTGTCGTTCTGTTCAGAGGTGAGTGGGCATTCAATCATATACAGATGTAAATATTTAAAAAGATTTTCGTCTAAATATATATGTTTCCGGACAGGTAAAGCCAGCTTCTGGGCAGTTTCGCGAAAAGAAGACGAAGAAAATTATTTAAGCAACTGTCGTTCTGTTCAGAGGTGAGTGGGCATTCAATCATATACAGATGTAAATATTTAAAAAGATTTTCGTCTAAATATATATGTTTCCGGACAGGTAAAGCCAGCTTCTGGGCAGTTTCGCGAAAAGAAGACGAAGAAAATTATTTAAGCAACTGTCGTTCTGTTCAGAGGTGAGTGGGCATTCAATCATATACAGATGTAAATATTTAAAAAGATTTTCGTCTAAATATATATGTTTCCGGACAGGTAAAGCCAGCTTCTGGGCAGTTTCGCGAAAAGAAGACGAAGAAAATTATTTAAGCAACTGTCGTTCTGTTCAGAGGTGAGTGGGCATTCAATCATATACAGATGTAAATATTTAAAAAGATTTTCGTCTAAATATATATGTTTCCGGACAGGTAAAGCCAGCTTCTGGGCAGTTTCGCGAAAAGAAGACGAAGAAAATTATTTAAGCAACTGTCGTTCTGTTCAGAGGTGAGTGGGCATTCAATCATATACAGATGTAAATATTTAAAAAGATTTTCGTCTAAATATATATGTTTCCGGACAGGTAAAGCCAGCTTCTGGGCAGTTTCGCGAAAAGAAGACGAAGAAAATTATTTAAGCAACTGTCGTTCTGTTCAGAGGTGAGTGGGCATTCAATCATATACAGATGTAAATATTTAAAAAGATTTTCGTCTAAATATATATGTTTCCGGACAGGTAAAGCCAGCTTCTGGGCAGTTTCGCGAAAAGAAGACGAAGAAAATTATTTAAGCAACTGTCGTTCTGTTCAGAGGTGAATGGGCATTCAATCATATACAGATGTAAATATTTAAAAAGATTTTCGTCTAAATATATATGTCTCCGGACAGGTAAAGCCAGCTTCTGGGCAGTTTCGCGAAAAGAAGACGAAGAAAATTATTTAAGCAACTGTCGTTCTGTTCAGAGGTGAATGGGCATTCAATCATATACAGATGTAAATATTTAAAAAGATTTTCGTCTAAATATATATGTCTCCGGACAGGTAAAGCCAGCTTCTGGGCAGTTTCGCGAAAAGAAGACGAAGAAAATTATTTAAGCAACTGTCGTTCTGTTCAGAGGTGAGTGGGCATTCAATCATATACAGATGTAAATATTTAAAAAGATTTTCGTCTAAATATATATGTCTCCGGACAGGTAAAGCCAGCTTCTGGGCAGTTTCGCGAAAAGAAGACGAAGAAAATTATTTAAGCAACTGTCGTTCTGTTCAGAGGTGAGTGGGCATTCAATCATATACAGATGTAAATATTTAAAAAGATTTTCGTCTAAATATATATGTTTCCGGACAGGTAAAGCCAGCTTCTGGGCAGTTTCGCGAAAAGAAGACGAAGAAAATTATTTAAGCAACTGTCGTTCTGTTCAGAGGTGAGTGGGCATTCAATCATATACAGATGTAAATATTTAAAAAGATTTTCGTCTAAATATATATGTTTCCGGACAGGTAAAGCCAGCTTCTGGGCAGTTTCGCGAAAAGAAGACGAAGAAAATTATTTAAGCAACTGTCGTTCTGTTCAGAGGTGAATGGGCATTCAATCATATACAGATGTAAATATTTAAAAAGATTTTCGTCTAAATATATATGTCTCCGGACAGGTAAAGCCAGCTTCTGGGCAGTTTCGCGAAAAGAAGACGAAGAAAATTATTTAAGCAACTGTCGTTCTGTTCAGAGGTGAGTGGGCATTCAATCATATACAGATGTAAATATTTAAAAAGATTTTCGTCTAAATATATATGTTTCCGGACAGGTAAAGCCAGCTTCTGGGCAGTTTCGCGAAAAGAAGACGAAGAAAATTATTTAAGCAACTGTCGTTCTGTTCAGAGGTGAATGGGCATTCAATCATATACAGATGTAAATATTTAAAAAGATTTTCGTCTAAATATATATGTTTCCGGACAGGTAAAGCCAGCTTCTGGGCAGTTTCGCGAAAAGAAGACGAAGAAAATTATTTAAGCAACTGTCGTTCTGTTCAGAGGTGAATGGGCATTCAATCATATACAGATGTAAATATTTAAAAAGATTTTCGTCTAAATATATATGTTTCCGGACAGGTAAAGCCAGCTTCTGGGCAGTTTCGCGAAAAGAAGACGAAGAAAATTATTTAAGCAACTGTCGTTCTGTTCAGAGGTGAGTGGGCATTCAATCATATACAGATGTAAATATTTAAAAAGATTTTCGTCTAAATATATATGTCTCCGGACAGGTAAAGCCAGCTTCTGGGCAGTTTCGCGAAAAGAAGACGAAGAAAATTATTTAAGCAACTGTCGTTCTGTTCAGAGGTGAGTGGGCATTCAATCATATACAGATGTAAATATTTAAAAAGATTTTCGTCTAAATATATATGTTTCCGGACAGGTAAAGCCAGCTTCTGGGCAGTTTCGCGAAAAGAAGACGAAGAAAATTATTTAAGCAACTGTCGTTCTGTTCAGAGGTGAGTGGGCATTCAATCATATACAGATGTAAATATTTAAAAAGATTTTCGTCTAAATATATATGTTTCCGGACAGGTAAAGCCAGCTTCTGGGCAGTTTCGCGAAAAGAAGACGAAGAAAATTATTTAAGCAACTGTCGTTCTGTTCAGAGGTGAGTGGGCATTCAATCATATACAGATGTAAATATTTAAAAAGATTTTCGTCTAAATATATATGTTTCCGGACAGGTAAAGCCAGCTTCTGGGCAGTTTCGCGAAAAGAAGACGAAGAAAATTATTTAAGCAACTGTCGTTCTGTTCAGAGGTGAGTGGGCATTCAATCATATACAGATGTAAATATTTAAAAAGATTTTCGTCTAAATATATATGTTTCCGGACAGGTAAAGCCAGCTTCTGGGCAGTTTCGCGAAAAGAAGACGAAGAAAATTATTTAAGCAACTGTCGTTCTGTTCAGAGGTGAGTGGGCATTCAATCATATACAGATGTAAATATTTAAAAAGATTTTCGTCTAAATATATATGTTTCCGGACAGGTAAAGCCAGCTTCTGGGCAGTTTCGCGAAAAGAAGACGAAGAAAATTATTTAAGCAACTGTCGTTCTGTTCAGAGGTGAGTGGGCATTCAATCATATACAGATGTAAATATTTAAAAAGATTTTCGTCTAAATATATATGTTTCCGGACAGGTAAAGCCAGCTTCTGGGCAGTTTCGCGAAAAGAAGACGAAGAAAATTATTTAAGCAACTGTCGTTCTGTTCAGAGGTGAGTGGGCATTCAATCATATACAGATGTAAATATTTAAAAAGATTTTCGTCTAAATATATATGTTTCCGGACAGGTAAAGCCAGCTTCTGGGCAGTTTCGCGAAAAGAAGACGAAGAAAATTATTTAAGCAACTGTCGTTCTGTTCAGAGGTGAGTGGGCATTCAATCATATACAGATGTAAATATTTAAAAAGATTTTCGTCTAAATATATATGTTTCCGGACAGGTAAAGCCAGCTTCTGGGCAGTTTCGCGAAAAGAAGACGAAGAAAATTATTTAAGCAACTGTCGTTCTGTTCAGAGGTGAGTGGGCATTCAATCATATACAGATGTAAATATTTAAAAAGATTTTCGTCTAAATATATATGTTTCCGGACAGGTAAAGCCAGCTTCTGGGCAGTTTCGCGAAAAGAAGACGAAGAAAATTATTTAAGCAACTGTCGTTCTGTTCAGAGGTGAGTGGGCATTCAATCATATACAGATGTAAATATTTAAAAAGATTTTCGTCTAAATATATATGTTTCCGGACAGGTAAAGCCAGCTTCTGGGCAGTTTCACGAAAAATTCATAAATGTTTTATGTATAACGTTTATTCAAAAAAAAATTGTACCATATACAGTGTTTTGGAGCGTGAATCATGATCATTTTTTATAGCGCGGAATGAACTATCTTGGGATAATAATTCGATTTGCAGTAACAAAAAAAGAAAAATCACAGGTAATATATTTGATTTACATATCGTTTAAAGTATTTAATTCTTGGGTTATGTAAAGGCTATAATTAAATATCAGAAATTATTTTATTTGAGTAGAGGTAGGCGGTTATGCTTGTATCTCGTATTAAATTTTATAATTATAAATAGTTAATTTTTAATTCAGACATTCTTAAAATTTAATTTTGAATCTGTCATTAAATTTAATGACTCAAGAATTTAAGCTATCGTTTGGCGTGTTCATTATATAACGGGCTATGGTTGTTGATGAGTAATATGTGTGAACATAAGTTTGGTAAAATATGTGATAACAGAAGGCGTTCTAAACACAGACTGATGGAGCATGCCTCATGCGCACAATTGGGGACTTCCTTTCTTCTCATCATTCGTTATGCGAAAAATCGCTCGTTAAGCGAGGCAAGTTTCAGAACTTTTCTGAAGTGACAGAACATTAATTGCTGAAGACGTATGACATCGAGGTTGTGTCAACAGGATTTTGGAGCTGTACTTTCCAATCAGTATCCGTAGTTGTTACATTCCAGAGATGTTGCATCATATATTACAAAATCCATTCCAGAAATTTTATTTATTAGCTCTTAAGTTTCGTGTTGCAATAACAACAAAGTTCAATGTCTTATTCCATTCCGAGCCATCGACGATTCAAAATTTATACACTGACATAACAGCAGTATACCGAAGTCTTTTCGGAACTTAAAGATTTCATACCCAGACACACAAAAATATGTCTTATCGATGTAGAATCAACGGTGAAATTTTTCCATTGTCTTTTATGCACTCGAGACCTCGAGTAGCACTTTTTATTTCAAGCAGAGAAGAAACAAATGAGAATAAAGTTAAAGTACCTGTTGTAAAAGAAGTGTTTTATCATTTTCTTCTGTACAGTTGAGAAACTATCTTGTTCGCAACTAAACGTTGCTTTTAGTGGAGAAATATTATTCTTGGTTGACACGGTGCAACAATTTCCCAGCTACCTTTTATTATAAAATAATAATTTAAGTAATTTTATATATAATGTAATATTTTAAATAATTTACTTTTTAAAAACTATTATATATTCTAGATTTAAATTAAAAATAGAATTTTTTTAATGAAGTTCGATGTAGAATGTCGATTTCAAACGTATTCGCCATTTTCAATGGAAGAATAACGTTGGAGGAGTTCATTGATGATCGAATATTTTCGGTAACAGAAATTGCAAATATTTAACACTAAATCAATACGAAGAATATAATTTTTGATAAAAAGATTTAAAAACAATTTAAAAATAGGACAAGACATGGAACATTTAAAATAATATTTTCAGAACATTTTATTAGAAATTTAAAATCTGTATTAATTTATTTTTAAAATTTTTGATGTTTACGTATATTAAATTATATTCTAAACGATACGATTAAACTACTCTTTGCCAAGAAAGAATGGCTCTGAAAAGAGCCGTTGGGTTGCCGATTTGCAAGAAATCGGCAATTGGGGCCTTTCTCGTGGCAACGAATTCCTATTCAACTACCGGATTTAGCAAATCTTCCTTTTTTTCCTCCCGGATTTCCTCCTTTTCGACACCCGTTTCCTCTTAGGCTTGCGACTGCGGGAGCGTTTCGGCTTCATTCGACCTTTTTTGCTTCGGCGACTTCTTTTTTTCTGGCCCTTCTTCATTGGTGTTATACAAATGCAGGCTCCCTTTTCACTTCTACCCGACTTCATTTGCTTAATTTTGGGAGGATCAACGAGCTGCTCTTCACAAAAATCTCTCTTTTCCTTTTCTTCGGATCTTTCACTCATGATCAACGCTTCTATTGTATTCGTTGCTAATAACCGAATGAAGATATTCTCTAATTCGAATTGTCTCACGCGCTTTGGCTTCTAATCCTTTAAATTACGTAATCGAAGATTCATCGCAAAGGATTAGAAGCCAAAGCGCGTGAGACAGTTCGAATGACGTAAAATATTTAAGGGTTCGTTTATGAGATGCTGTTTTAAAGATACCAAATAAAAAATGTAAAATAACCCCATTTTAATTTCTTAAAATTTTAATTTCTTAATAAAAGGTTCCTCGTGACGAAAAGTTGCTGTTTTTTACAACTTTTAAGAAATTTGTAAATAATTATTATGTAAATTAATTGGGACATTTCGACGAAGATCGAATACGTGGAGAAGAAGAAGCTCAGGCTCCAACAGTACCCTACAGACAAGGGTCCGTTGTGAGAAGTGACTTCGTCAAAGTCAAAATTTTTGTCACCGTGTGAACATATTTTTGTTGTTTCTTTTTTTTTATTTTCTTAAAAAAATTTAGTGTTTAGCGGGGCTGTGGAAAGGCAAGGGCAGAATTGCTGTCCAGAAGAATGATCCCATTTATCCGGTGTGCCTCTGACACCTTGACTGCTCGTCCATGCTTTCTCGTCGTATCTAGTAACTTTTTCAATTCTGAGACTCCACGGAGGCTGGAAGCTGTTCGAAGTAACCTCCAAATCGGGGCCCTCAATGAGTTACTTATTGTGGGCCTGGATTTGGCAAGGTCCAAAATGATGAGCCGGGTGATGAGAAATGGAGTCTGGCATATCTGGAATAGGCCATCAAAATAATTCGATGGGTTTTTGAACTGTCCGGATTTGATCTTGGATCCCCAGAGTGGAAGACTGCTATCTTAAGCACAATTTTGTCAAAAAAATCCATTTTGAATTAATTGTTTTCATTTTACCAATATTTTATTTACGGTGATCGGTAGCTTATCCAATATGAAAGAGTTTTCTGAAGCATTCAGTTGTGAATCGGAATCGAAAATGAATCCCAAAGAGAAATGTATCAAATGGTGAGAGTATGACATCCGTTTATAAGCATCTTCATTGATAATGTCGTCGAAAATTAAGAATTAATTGACATCTGTATGTAATTATTTACACCTAGCGAATTCTAATTTAATTCCGAATTTTTTCTTATACCATGTCGCTATCATTTTCCGAGTGTTATTTTGTATACAGATGTGAGGGATATTTGAAAACACTTAATTTTCAGTATATTACATACACTCTTTAAACTGATTACAATGTTTTTATTCCTTTCAAATGACAGAAAAAATGCTAACACGCGAAATGAAAAGACACGCAGACATTGTTGCCTTATGTGCGGAACAAAGCGATTTAAAAATTGACAACAAAACATACGCATTTGCGTGTTTTTTGTGGTGCAGTTTTATTCTTCTTCCAATTGCTCCAGTAAGATATTTGGTAAAACTTGGCTTTCCCGAAAAGCCATAGGAGAGTGCATGGACACAGCCCCCATGAAGGCCAATTCTCCTTAATTCGCTTGGCTTTCACCGAAGCTGGACATTCCAGCTGTTGCCTACCACGGCGTAATTTACAAGAATGATTCGTCCACACACCATAAAACGCATTTCAATTGATCTCCAGGTCTATTTATGATGTCTGTCCGATTCTCTCCATTTCCTCTGTGCTTTTCAAATTGTTTAGTACTTAATTGGAAACGACGCAATCGAAAGCCTGAATAGGATAAAATTATGGCTACGTTCGTCAATGTTTACCAATACTTAAATTTGTGTTTATATACTCTCGTCCTGTAAAAAGCAATAATCAAAATTTTTAGAAAATTTATAAATAAATAGAAATCGATTATACATTATTCATTTTTCATACGTATTATACGTTTTCATACGTTTTCATACGTACGATTATTCATACGTAATCGATGTATACTTACCGCACAGGTATATAAAACGGTATATAAAAAAGCGTCAAACATATACAGACTGCTAAGGAATGATAAAGACGAAGTAAGAATGCAAGATAAAGCCGGGGTCTATAAAATTTTGAGAATCAGCAGTTGGGAGTGACAAAAGATTATATTGGGGTCACTAGAAGAAACTTGGCAATACGTATAAGAGAACGCAAATATGACGTGAATAAAGGACATAATAACACCGTTTTGGCAGTCATGGCACAAACAGAAGGAGCGAACGTGAAGTGGGATGAAGCGAGAATAATTAAGACAGTCCATTCTCCGACGATTGCGTTACGTATGAAGAAAATAGAAATATATAATTGTAAAGTGAACGATAATTACTTAAATGCAAAAGACACTAATGCTCTCCCAACGGCCTGCAAATACGTAATAGAAAAAGAAATGGGAGTTAAAAACCCGTAAAAGGATATGGCAGTTATGCTTTAACTTGTTTAAAGGCAAGGTCCTAGATCCACCACACTCAATCTGCGGCCCGCTGAACTTTTGTGAGTGGCCCGGACGTTTCCCGTAAATAATACAGTCAAAATATAAATTTTGAAACTTCTGCGGCAAAAAATAGATTCGGTCACTTCGCCTACACCGCTAAGTCCCTTTTGTCCTTTCTGTAAAAAAAAGTGCTCAAATTTTACGTTGTTCGCATCAACGTATCTACGTGAAACGTCATACTCAAAAATGAAATATGCAAAGAACATATATAGAAACCGGCTTACTGACACACCTGGATGCTGTTTTACGAGTAGCATGCAGCAGTTACAAGCCTGATTTAAATGAAATTGTGAAAAAAATGTTCGCAATATCAACAGTCACATAATTTCTCACTCACCCTAGAAAATTAGTGTAAGTTTTTTATTATAATCGTTATGTTGTGGCCTGCGTGTAATAGCTAACATGTGTATGTGGCCCAAGATAAAAAAATGGTTGAGTATTGTGGTCCCAGATTATAAGGTTGCCTCATAGAGAAGAAACGCTTCTCATTGGTTGCTTATTTGACGTCACTCGTAGTCGAAAACGAAACATGGCCGCGTTTCTTTATGCAGCGAGAGTGTAGCGAAATGACGTCACAAGCAGTTTTGGCCAATTAGAAACCAGTTCCAGTGTGTTCGCTGTAAAGCGCTTCTCGAGCGTTGCATAAAGAAACGCGGCCAATCTTACTATGTCCTTAAGGTAAAAACATTACCGATCAGAGGCTCGTAGCTTTAATTACACGCTAATATTTCATTAAGTGTGATTGTTACTTAATTAAATATAAATAACGGATTATACATAAGAAAATTCCGGAATATTGAGCAAATCCTCATAATTTTTACGTGTAAAGTTGAAATTAAAATGCGCTTTTCTACTTTGTAAATGAAATCGATTTTATCTATTTTATGATATTATAACAACAATAGTTTATTAAAAGATTAATTTTGGTAAATTCTACGTAGGTGATTTATATATAAGTGAATTAATTTAATTTATATCGTCAAACGACTTTTTTTTTTAAACCAAAAATTTTAATTTTTAATACTCATGTACCGAAAACGATATTATTTACTCATACATATACAAAAAAAGCTTTGTCAAACGAACAATTTTTAATATCAATATATACAAATTAAGTGTTACGTAGAAACAATTAAAAGAGATCAAGTACAAACTTTTTAAAATAGAATTTTAATTTTAATTTAAAATTAAGATCTAAAGTTTTACAAACATTACATTTAAGAGATTCTTCTGCTTTATCCCGTTTATTTACATCTAAAAGTTTTCGTTACGCGCTTTCTAATCTCCAAAGAAACGGTAACAATTGCCGTTACTATGGAAACGCGTATTGTTGCAACACAGTTTAACGTCACTTTGCACGTTTTTCGCTTGCCGAACGGACGTGTGTGCTTTTTGTTCTGGTTTTTGCTGTGCTTTTTGTTTTTTTTTTTTTTTCAGTGTTCTTTGCTGCCCGAACGTGGTTTTAAGAAGACTTTTGGACGCCGACATTACACCAAGTAAGATTTTAATTAGAATTTATCTAGCTGTAAGATTTTATTTTCGTTTCGTTTAGTTTAACTTTTGGAAACACCTTTTATTGTTGACAGTTACTCGGGATAGTTTGATTTTAAAAAATTAACTTATTTGACTTCTCAGGCAGTAATCACTTATTTGAAAGATTCTTTTGCAACATAGGGTATACTGGATGTACTGGAATCGAATAATGTTCCACAATATTCGTTAGAGGCATTACAAAAAATTGGAAAATTCAACATATCACGTGAAGCTCGCATTATCCAAAATTGAATGGACTAGCTGAACGCTAACGTGCTAATAGCAAGCTAATGTTGAGACGTTGTGGTATGGAACAGACCGAATACAACTGGCACTTTTGAACTGGAGGAATACTCCTTGAGGAACCTTCCCTCTCCTGCCCAATGTCTTTTCGGACGACCTACTCGTCGTTTAATACCATTGCATCCATTGTCACAGTTGCCTAGAACTCATCGTCCACATCTCTTCAAGTAATCAGAGAAAAGCAACATTTGGCGGCCACTACTTCTCCAAGAAATGAATCTGCAAATATGATACAAGGCCAATCAGTTACTGAGGACTGCACCTAGAAATTGGGTTCCAGCTACAATGTATAGGGATGTCCCCAGGTTCTTCTTATATAATTAGAACTGGTGACGAGGGAACCCTTCGTCACAATAGTGAAGTGCTAAGACCAACCACAGCAAGGATATCACTCAAACACCAGGTGGTAATTACCCTTCTAACTCTTCATCACAGTCAGGAAGTGAAGGAAGCTTGGAACACCAAGACATAGTTTAGTTTCTGGACCTGACAGCATCAAGTGATGTCATTGACCAAAGGGTACCTCAATCGTATTCTAATGGAGTGACTGCTTGCGCCAGGAGAATAAGTCGATCTCTGGAACGATTGATTTACAAATGAATATTCTCTTTGTCTTTATTTTCTTTTCTGTTTATTAGTTATTTATTTGTTGTTGTTGTGGTATGGAAGATGTCGAGTGTAAATCAAGTTATGTTTATTAGTTTTTGTACCGAGAAGTCACTCGACTGTAGCAGACGCCTAAGAAATAAATGCTAATTCAGAAGTGTTAAAAACTCTTGCTCTGTGTGTTGTTTAGTGTGTTTTCCAGTCATTAACAGAGTGGCCTGTTAATACAGTGATCAACGATTTTATCCACTCCAGCATTGGTGGTTGCCATCGTCTGGTCTGTACTCTCTCATGTCATGAGCCCTCAAGCATTGCTTAACCGTGGCTAATAGCAATAATGCCACTTCTGGCATCACTGATGCCAACTACTGACTGACAAATTGTAATCAGATACCGTTAATATTTTAGAATGTAATCAAAAAGTTTTAATTAATCTAACTTTTAGACAACAGGAAAAATCATACTTGTAAACTTTATTATTTTTTATATTAATTAATATAATTTTACAAAGAAATGACATATCATTTTCAATAGAAATGAACAGATGTTTAGCAAAGGTTAAAATGTTATTTTGTTATACTCTGAACAATGTTTTCTTTAACGTTTAATTAACAATTAGTTTTGTTAGATCCGATTAATTTTATATTTTAGTCTCAGTTTAACTGGCATATCAGTAACCCCGGGTTTCTGGGATGCTGGTCTCCCTCATTTTTATATGGTATACCGATCATTCTCCGAAAATGTGGTATTAGTTTAATAGAACTACACTTTGAATATAAATATAATTGAAAATGAAACATTTTTTCATTGCCAAATTTTTGTACAGATTAATTTATATAAAGTATGTCTCACGATAAGCGAGCACATTAAAAACAACATTGATATTCTCAAAATTCTAGTTTTATTAATGTTTTGTTTCCATATTTTTTCCTTTATTTAAATGATAAAAAAAAATATAAAAACATCAACCTTAAATATTTGTTAAAGTTTATGAATAATATTTAACATCTCACTTTTCAAATATACTGTCTGTGTGTGTGTGTGTGTGTGTGTGTGTGTGTGTGTGTACATGTACACACACACACACATACATATTTTTACACACACATACATACAATTTATATATATATATATATATATATATATATATATATATAAATTGTTATCAATATATATATATATATATATATATATTGATATATAAAAATTATTGCACATATATCACAATATTTTTCATATAAAAATTGTTATCTGTACTTTCCTGTCATTAATTTATACATATATTATTTAATTAAAAATAACCCACGTTTAAATTAGGAAATTTTGTTTTAATTGTTTTCTTTAAAACCTAAAGAAAATACAGTATACTGTAAACAAATATTTTGAGTAGTTATGGAATAAAACACTATCAAACATTTTTACATACAATATAACGAGTATTTTTTAAACAAGTAAAACGTTTAAACATTTTGTGAGAATAAAAATATTAATTTTACAAAAACCTATTTTTATTATACAATATTTAATTTTTAAATTAAAAAGTTCAATTTTATTATGAATGAATATGTAGAAAAATATTGCATTTTCATGAAACTATATTTAAACATTACACAAAATTCAAAGTTATAACACAAAGCATATTTTTGGCAAAATCTTAAATGATCTTAATGTAATACTTCTTTATATGATCTGAAATTTAAATTGTTTACTTAATTTTTTTTATATGATTAAATTAACATTATAATTATGATTATATGCTTACATAAGAAATTGCTTAGGAATTTGCTTGAACTGCATAAACTGAAATATAATAATTATTTGTATTAAATTCTCAATTGTCCTTAACTAAGAATTTGTAATTTTTTGCAAACTTACATGTAAACTTACAATAAACTTAAATGTATTTATACATTAAGAAATGTAAGTAAAAGTTAAAGATTAATTAATATGATAAAAGAAAAATTTAAAAAGTTCATGTGACAGACAATAAAATCAATAGACTAAAAATGGAATAACAGAAAATATTGTATCTGCTTCTTTAACTTACATTCAAATAATTTGATGCAGTAATACTTTAACTAAAGTATTGAAAAGTTTTTAAATATTATAAAATCAATAATGTTTCCATAATACATTTATCAGAAAATGAGAGTGTGACAGTTTTAAAAGCATAATTTAGCAAAATACATACAGGTTGTTAAAAAACAACCTGTGTCGCGTCAGGCCCATCCTAGTCTCGTGTAATGATTAATTAATTTTCGTAACTCTCACCTGACCGTCTTGTTCGTACGCCAGGTTCCCTGTCGTATGTCCAATCAAGCAAAAAGTCCACTAAATCTATCTTTAGATTTTATTCACACAAAACAAAAATCAACTATTTACATTAATTCGGTTATAAGAGCATTCCACTATGTTTCCGCGCCTTTTTGGAACTTAACAACTTTTTTCTTGGTGTTGCCAACTCTCGACAAAAAACCAAAATTCCCGCCATCTAGTGGGATGAATGGGTCAACCTGTATAATTTCCCCAACTCAGAAGGCTCTGTAGTGCACATTTGGACAACAGGTATTTCAGATGATGCACTTGCCATTTATTAAATAAAAAGTTTTCATACAGAAAGTCACCAATTGGTGGCACTGATTGGTGACTTTCTGTTTGGGTTCTTCCAGGACCTCACAGCTATGCAACTGTGAGGTCCTGAAAGGAAATCAGAATTTAGTGTTAAATGTTAATGGATATCTAACAGGACAGTTGAACTCTCACCTTTTGAAAATAAAACCAGATGCAAAACTTACAGTCTCACAAAGACAATAAAGAGTTTTCTTTCTGTCAAAAAGGAAAACAAGACTTGAATTACGAGGGAGAATTTCGAAGTTTGAAGGAATTTTATCCAATCAGGATTGGGTTGAGTGTTGATATCAACCTCTCCTGTACCCCCAAAAAGGTTTTAAATTGTCACTGAAAGACAAGGGAAGATCAATCAGAATACGAAATAGAAGAGAGAAACCCTTTAAAAACTCATATTTCAAGGACACTATGTTCGCTTATCCAAGATCTGTCACATTTTGGCTGGTCCAGGATCTACCAGGATATGTTAACTCCAAGATCCCTTGTCATGTGATCGAATGTCCAGCTGTGACCAAACACAGCATTTGACATCATGTATCTGTTCGGATCTGAACTTATCCACAAGCCCTGGGGCTGTTAATCCTCTATAACAGTGATTCTCAAAGTGGGGGTCGCGAAAAATATTTGGGGGGATCGCTGAAAAAAATGTCAGATCAATTTTTTCCAAATATTTTATAAATTGACTATGGATTTATGTTTAGAAATAATAGAAATCAAAAATATATAAAATAATTTTTACTTAAATAAATTGCACATATAAATAATAAAAACAGTATAAATATTTAAATACGAGCCTAAATATAATATTCATAAATTTGTGTGCTATTGGGGAATCCCCGAGTGCCACTCTCCACTTAAACTATGATAGAACAATGTTGTCATTTGGAACAGTGTTCGCTAGCAGTGTTGCATCTGTAGGCAAGTCTAGTTTAAAATATTAGTCGATTATCAGTAGAGCGTCGATTATCCGAAACCCAATCAACTGAAAGCGTTTCAGTCGGCAAATTCAAATTTCCGCTAGTGCTGTGGTGCTGCAATATTGGCTGTCTTGGGATACTCCGATATTATTTTAGTTGATATGTGTTTTTAGCTGGCAGCACTGAGAGGGTAACATGAAAGGGTCCTTAAGGACGTGCCAGTATTTGAATGAAACTTTTTTCCTGTAGTTAATGGTAAGTTTTGCTTGTTTTTCTGAGGTATGTGTTGTGCTTAATTGGAACATTTTGAGACTAGATTATTTTCTAAAATATAATTTTTTTTTGTTTTTATATTTTTCAAAATATTTATTTTGATTGTGAAAAATAAAGAAATAATTTTTTTTTTAAATTTCGTTAATCTTATTTGACAAAAATTCAATGCAAAGCGACACGAAATGGAGAGAAATTTCAACATGGGATAGATTAATTAAACAAAAGAAATTAACTCCTCCTGAATTTAAATTGACCAATTACCTCCAGAATGTTTTTCTACACATACTCATTGTAAGGTATGGAATCGCCAAGACGCGCGATTCCCACCTGTTTGTTATAACGGACTTTCATAACGGAAAAGTCGTTAGGATCGGCCGGTAGAAACGACCGTTAGGAACTTCCGTGGGAAGAACCGTTAAGTTTCAAATCGTCGACCATCGGACGATTGGCCGGCGGGAAGTGACCGTTGGCGGCCGTTGCGGGAACATTCAAATTTGATTGGAGCAGGGTTCGAACGCCGTCAACTATTTAAGCTCGGATCGAAGTTCGTATCGAGATCGGCTGGCATCGTATCGGAGGTGATCGGATCGGATCGGATCAAGGGAGATCGTCGTTATCGAGGTGCTAACTAACCCTCTCGTTGGAAGTTACGTGTTTGTGTATGAACTTGTTCCTGACTCGGAGGTTTTGTTAATTACAAGTCTGTTTGTTCGTAAGGAGTTCTTTCGACGAATTTGTACGGGAATAATCGGTTGTTGTTCAGACTAGGGTCTGTGCATATTTAATTGTAACTCTAATTTGGATTATTTTGTACATTTACTGTAAATATAAAATTTGTGTTTTTCGTCAAACCGACTGAGTGGTTATTTTGAACATTACTCTCATTCTTCAGGGGTCCTTTGAAATTTTTAATTGCAAAAGGGAGGTCGCGGACCAAAAAGTTTGAGAAACACTGCTCTAGAAGACACTCTTCAAGGGATGAAGTGAATACATTCACTGCCACATCTGGAATTTTTGGACTCTCTTCTCAAACAGATGTATCAAAGGAGAATAGTAAAGATGACAGCAAAATTTTGTAAGAATATTTTTATTTTATTAAATGGGATCAAAGTGTAAATGGTAAGCCTGTCTTAGTGTCTAAATAATTCCCATGCACAATTATCGCAATCCCTCAACATTCTGAAAATTGCACCCATTCAGTAACCTTACACAACTGGAATCCAAATCCATTCCATCACTGGAGAACAGTATTTTAACATGTTGGCAACTTTTGTTATATCAGAACTTCAACATTGGTGCCTTCACAATACAATATTCATGCAAGATGGTGCACCAACCCGCATTGCTCACTCTGTTCAATATATGTGAAAGTAACTTTCACAGGTAAATGGGTGATACACTATTAATTTCCAACAGCTTGGTCTCCTTGCTCGCCTGATCACCCCATGGGATGTGACTTCTTGAAGGACCAAGTCTATCATGAAAGATGTGCATCTATGTCAGATCTAAGGACAGCATTCATCAGCACAATCTTGCAATTAAAGAACCCATTGTATTTAGTGGTGGAAAACATTACTGAAAACAATGGAAGACATATTAAACATTTATAACTGTAATTTGCATTGCTTCTGTATCACCTATTAGTTACTCTTTTGACAAAAAATTTTTATTTAATAAATGGTGTCCATCTTCTGAAGTATCCATTGTCCAAATTTTGTTTCATTTCAAGCAGTAGAACATGCTCCGGAGCTTTCTGAGTTGAAAAGTTATTTTTTAACAACCCTGTATATTAGAAGCTATTCATTTTATAATATAAATCATAAAATTAAAATGTAGATATATTTATTTTTTAATGCTAATAGTAATGAAAGAATATTAAAAAAAACTAAACATACCAATGATTGCAATAATAAAAACAATAATAATTCCAATAATGACGATCCATATCTGAAAATATTTGTGAAATGAAAAAATAAGTTAAAGTTTTTAAGTTAATATTTCAAAAAACAGTATGAATTATTAATTATTATTTAATCCTTGAACACTATATTCAAGCAAAAGAATATCAGATAATGTTCAAGGTCTTACAATGGTATCAGAAATCCTTTATTTAACTTTGTGTTCAGCCAAATCATGTTAAGAAATGCATTAAATGTTCTGTTTTAAACACGTGACTGATGCAAGTGGATTGCATCAGTCACGTGTTTAAAACACCTTACAGTATTGTAAGGCATTTTGAACATGTAATTGATGCAAATGGATTGCACATTAAACAAATGTTGTGAATAAAAACCTTTTGTGTGTTTCCATTTTGTGTTTCTTGTTCTTCATTCGTCATTTTTTCACCTAGTGGTAAAAATTCAAACTAAATTTTTTTTGCATTTTCCTTTTCCATAACATATATACCAAGTTTCATCAAAATAAGTCCACAAGAACGGGCTCTAGACACACTGAGTAGGGCAACTTTAATTATAACCACCCTGTATTTGTAGGATTAGTTATATTTTTGTATATTTTGGTATTTTAATGAACTGTTTTTAAATTTGAATTTGTTATCACATGTTCGTTCAAATATAGAACGATTGTAAACACTCCAGAGAATTGATAACCTGACGATGGCCTGTTGATCAGGTTAAAAATGTTCGTTTAAAGCAGTAAAGTAGATTCTCAGCAATATAAGGTGTATGTGTTATAATAATTATTTTTATATTTATTGCTTTTTTATTATTTAGTATTTTTGTAATTTTTTTTTAAATACAGACTTAATGTAAATTTTATTAATGAAATTTCAAAATAACCAAATACATTTAAAATTTGTCAAATTTAAATATAAAAAAAAAAGAATTTTAATTAAAAGAATTTGAAAAGATTTTATAATTTAATCTACAGAATTTTAAGACAAATCAATTACCTTGAAATTTTTCCACCAATATTTTCTTTTCAATTTTGTTGTTTGTTGTTCAAAATCATTTGCTTGGTTTTGTAATCTTTCTAAAATTAAAAAAATTTCATTAATATGAATAATGACAGCTCTCTCAACTAAGTTATTATATAAGAATTTGGTTAATAATGATTGCTAATACAGTTGAACCTGTCTATCTCAAATCGCATGGGAAGAAGAAAAAAATTCAAGATAGGTTTTGAGATACAGAGGTTCCTACACAGTAAACAGTAATAGGTTTGATTGAAGGTATAGTATTTTATGAATACAATAGCAAGTACAGTACACATTTGTATTAGGTGTAAATAAATTATTTTTGATATATTTTAAAACAGAAATAGTTTGTCAATAATTTCTGAGCCTGACTTTAAGATTCAAGCCAAACTAGTAGCCAATCAGAAAAGCATTAATTGCAACAACTATGTACTGTATTGCAAGAGATAATTATTGACTGCAATTTATGCTATCAATATGTAGTTGCTGAGCTTTGAATTTGTAATTGAAACTTCAATTCATAATTTCAGAGAAAATCATTTGAGATAAGTATGGAAAATATATTGAGTTTAGGCTGAAAATGCAGGGGAAAGAAATAAATTTCAAGATAAAGGGGTTTTTGAGATTTACATGTTTCAAATAGACAGGTTAAACTGTATAGGAAGCATTTTTTAAGTTATAAAACATACTAAAATGAGTTCAATGCAAATCAAAAATTTTTTTTTTAAATATAAAATTTGCGAAGCAGAGGGCTAAGGCAAATAATTTGAGAAATGGTTCAACAATCTCAGCACACATTTTAGTGAGTTTCCAGATAATGTCAACAATACATAAACTTATGAAATTAAAGTTTTCGAATTGTTCATCACTAGGAAATATATTTTCAGTGATTTACTATATATGTCTGAATTATATGACATGATGAAATTTATATAAAGTTTAACTATTTATATAAATGTCAGTCAATTAGTTTTATTTCATTGAAAAAATTTATCAGTCATCAAAATAAATATACATATTTATTGTACCAAGTTTCATAAGTTAATTATTTCAATCCACTTAACTTAAGGGAACTAACTTCTTTATTTTCTTTAATAAAAACATTTTTAATTAGTACTATCGAGCCATTTTCAGTTTCAACTATTGTTCCTTTTTCTTTGAGAGGTTCTAAAATGCAAAAGTTATAACTGAAAACGTCTTGATAACAGCTGAAAACATTTTTATTAAAAAAAAAATATAGTAGTAGTTGATTCTCTTAAATTAAGTACATTGAAGTAATTATTGTACATATTTTTTCAAATACTTGGTATATATTTAATTTATGATTATTAAAAATATATAAATTATCATTGTGATAATTTAAAATTTAGTAATTAACTTCAGAAATGTAAGTAATCTTTGTAGAAAAGATTACTTACATTAGAATAAAGCAATAATGATACCATTATCCTTATTGCTTTATTCTAATAAAAGTTTAAACTGCATTTTCCAAACATGGAAAAAATTATTAATATACTATTGCCATAAATTATTTCGTAAAAAATGTCTAAAATTGGAAATTATAGGCTATAATGCAAATATACCAGATATTGTAAATTTCTTCTATATTTAGACAACATTTTTCTTTTTGCCCTGATGTTATTAAGAATAAAACAACAAACACTTTCAAACTTAAAGGAAACATCTTTTCATAATAATCACAGGAAATTACATTAAATAACAAGTGTAAGATCGTCAACATTTAACGTGTCTAGATAATAAATCATTTATTATTTTATTAAAAAGAAAAATTTACATATTTAAAATTACCATATAAAAAACTGCTTAAATATATTTATGAATTCTGCTTGTTAAGTCTACCAAATATTTAATTATATTTAAAATGTTTTCAACCAACATCAAACAGTAACAGGAAGAAACAAAACAGGGGAATAATAAAATATTTATTTTTGTCATATCTTGATATGTTGTATCTATTTATTAATGAAATATCTATATAAAAACAAAATATAATAGAAATATATACATAAAAAAATGTAATCATTGCAGGTTGGCCATTCAGCATAAAAACCTCAATTTATCTTCTTGATTTTGATACTCCTGTACAACTATTGCCACTTGATTACTAAGGGTCATGTACAGTACAGTACCTCTTTTTTCTGACATCTGGGTGACCTATACGGGCATTGGCTAATAATAATTGCTGGCAGGCTTAGAGAAAAAATAAATGTTTTATCTCCTCTGTTTTGATTTGTCATTGTTCTGTTTCTTCATGTTCCATTTCTTCCAGTCACCATATAAATATGAGGTGAAAAAAATGTGAGGTGAAAAAAATGATAAAATCAATAACAAAAATCTGCTTTAAGAAACTCGAATTACAGTCGTTAAATATATAAACAGATTTAGATGACAGCTACCAAGCTGATTCACTTGTGTATTATCTCCTGATAACGACCTTACTTGTCTGGAAGTGCTAGATAAACTGTTATTTAATTTAAGTGGGTGCCAATAAAGCAAATCTTTATTATTATTTACTGAAAATTTAGAGTTTTTCATTATTTATTCATCATAAAGACATATATTTAAACTAAATAAAAATTAAATTTACCTGCACGGCTATCTAATTCTGTTAATTTTCCTTCTCTTTCATACAATTTTTCCATATTTCCATGCATTAAATCAACAATCTATATAAAATAATTTTATAAATTAGGAAATGAAATATTTCAATAAAAATAAATTTTTATAATTCTTTCATGATTATGCAATACTATAAATCCATATAAATATAAAATGTGAACATTAACAGAGACCGTCAAAGCTTGCAATTATACTTTTTCAATGTAATATTTTGTTCTATTAGAACCTATATCTGATATATACTGAATCATGACTCGTCAAGGGGACAAACAGCTTGCCATTGACCATCATTCAAATCTATTCCACTCCATTTTCTGTATACTTGCAATGACAAACACTTAAATAGTATATGCATGATTGGTTGTTGAATCCTATTTAATGATGATGACTTCAAATAGTTTGTAAAAATAAAAACTTTCCTGTAAGAATGCCTACTGCGGTTCTGTAGCTTTTTATCAGCTATTGCTATACACCTTGAATGACAAGTAACGTTTTTCCTTCGATGCACCCATTCGTAGATAAACTTGTTCCAGTCTCCTACCATTGTTCTTGTTTCTAGGAGATGATTTCACAATTTGCTTATTAAGCTTTGAGACATTCCAACAGATTGTCTTCTCGGAAGATTTTATCAGATTTTACAATTTGGAAAGTAATTGAAGACAGATACAATATAAATCAACCTTCAAAGTTGATTTGCACTTTAGCTGTAAATAGAATTGTATATTTCAAATTTTATTCTTTTTAAGTGTTCCCAATGAAACATGTCAAAAGTATTTGTTGAATTAAATATACTTTGCTGGAGTTTCATGTTGTATTTTCTTACAGGATGTACTTCCAGTTGGGATTTGTTTAAACTGTTCTTTTGAACTGATTACGAAAATATGAATTGATTTGTTTAATAAGTATAAAAAATATTTAAAGTTACTTTACCTCATCTACTTGGGCTTGAGTTTCTTCTATTTTATTATGCACTGGCTTTTTGTTATCTTCATTTGCACTAAAATTAAAGATAAATATATTCCAATATTTTGATAAAAAGAAAAAAAAGCAAAGCATAAGATAATATTGAATAAATCTATATTTAATCTACGTAAGAAAATAATTTATTAATTATAATTAAATATGGTTACATAAATATCTAGTTTATGAAATTAGTACTACATAAACTGAATTTGAAGATACACAATATAAATTTTTATTTTTATTTGCAATGAATTAGTAGAATTAAATGCAATGAATAGTTTTAAATTCTGAAGTAGATTACCCTCTCCTCAATGTAAAACTGTAGCAGTCTTTTTTGTTTTATTATTAGAAATTAAAAATTTGAAGTGCAAATTCTATTCGTAAAAAAAAAATAATAATAATAATAAAAAGAATTATTATATGTTGAATTTCGAACAAAAACACGTGTATTTTGCATGTAATCAAAATGACCATATTACATAATTACAATTTCACGGACCTTTCTTGTATTTGTGTAAATAAAGACTATAAATAGGACCAATATTTATCACTCAACTTCAAGTTCGAAGAATTTTGAATTTATTTGCAGACAACTTCTTTCCAATTTAATCAAAAAAGACGTTAAAACAACCAGAAAAAACAAATATTGTCATTTAAAAGTGCATTTTACTTACTCTAGCTTAAAGTTAACTTTAGCGTGTGTAGAATAAAAATTTAATTTTAATTAATTAATGCAAATACGAAAATACTTACGCCATATTATCCACAAATATTTTCAATTACGTATAAAAAAAATATTTAAAACAGGACATCGACTTCACTTGTTTTTATTCTATATTTCTATTTCCAACGCATGTGTTTATAAACGGAAATATTTCCTTCCTGGTTATCTATAAACGAAACATTCAATTAACACACTTCATTCTTCATAAATCACAGGAATTTTCAGTTCCTTCTATCATAGAACAAATTAAAACACTGTATAGTTAAACACACAGCATATTCTATTATCCACAAACAAATCATCAATTCGCTAGTTTTGCAAGTTAGTGAAAACAGGAATTCTAATTTTATACGTACAAACCTGTACAAATCTTGGCAATAGTTTAAACGTGAAATTCTTCTGTGGCTTACTCAGCGCTAAGTTCGAAGAGTCCATTTTTCTTTTTATCGCTAACATAAATTAAGGCTATTCTATTATTATCATTAAAAAAAAACTACAAAATGAATGCTAAATAGTAAACACTGTTTGCATGTACTGTACACTTGATACAGTCTAATTTAGATATGAGGAATTTCACTTTTCGTCTTTTAATTAAGAGGTGCATTTAGGGGTGGGTGGGGATTTTTCTGCAAGTCTGGAGATAAATTATGCAACCGTAGTGGTTCTATCCCTATAATTAATGTTATTTTTAACAACTAAGAATAAAATCTTTAAAACTGCCTTTAAGCATTTAAAGGACGTATTTAATTGATAAAAAAAAAAATGGCAAAAAGGGCCTTCTGTACCCGTGGGCTCCATACGAATCTGCATCCGTACATTTGTTTTGCCCGAATAATACACTCTATTAGGCTACGCCGATTTGATGTTTACAAAAATATGCAAAATATTCTTTTGTATACAAGGTTGGCTGTTATTATCTGATATAAACGTAGGAACAACTTTCTTTTTTTCTTTTTTAATATAAAATTCGAAAGACAGAAAAAGCTTTAAAGAAAAAACTTTAGTAAAAAGAAAAACAAAAGTAAAAATGAAGATTTTGAAAACATACATTACAATTAAAAATACATACATTGTACACAATTAAAACTTACACATTAAAAAAAACACGTAAATACAATTTATGGATTATATAATTATTTCTATAAAAAATTATATTTATTTATGTGAGTGTCGTAAAAGCACGTCGAAATTACGAATAATTATAAAGTTCCGAAGTCGGGAAATTTCGGAGGTTGAACCGGAACAAGAAATTGTATCGGTGATATAGACCAGACAAAAAGGAAATGACACGTGTTTTGAGACAAACGCGACGGGTGACAAACGACAGAGGGGGATGTCAACCGAAAGAGAAGAAGCTTTGTCAAGGTGATCGCGAACAAGTGTCGAAATCGAGAAACAAAAGGGAGGTAAATAGCCGCGATCTGGAACATCTGGCAGATCGTTTGAGGTCAAAAACGTCAGAGAAAAGGGCCATGACGGCGTAAAATACGAGCGCCGACTTCAAAAAGCTCCAAATCGGTCTCGGTTTTCGCATAGAAACAAAAGAATGACCAATCGAGGTGCGGGACAGGGGAACTAGGACCAATCAAAAGGGTGAGATTCGAGAGAAAATCTTATAAAACCCCGAATCTCAAGGTCAGAAGGCGGTTCTCCTCCGAACAAGTGTCGCCGTAGGATCTCAGGACCTCCACTAGTCCGTCTCTTGCGTCCAGGCCTCTTCCCGGAAGATTGCGGATCCTCTGCCTTGTGAAAAGTGAGTGCCAGAACGTCGACCCGACGCCCGAGTCCCAGAATCCTACATCAACTCTACGGACATCCACCTCCGAGAAGCCCCGGGGCCACCACTAGTCCTACGTCTCGCCCGTCAGCCGACGATGCTTGTTCTCTAGTGTTATGTAAGTTAACTAGTTGCTAAAATAAACGGTTTTGTTTAAGACACTTGTCATCTTTGTCTCCTGCCGCCGCCATCCACGTACGATTCGCCCCCAGGGTTTTCCCGACGCGCAATTAACTTATTTCCCCTAAAAGTCGGCAACCCTAAATTTATATTTATTTTATCTCATTATTTTTATATTCTTTCTTCACTATTGTTTCACTATTGTATTATTCTCTGTATAATTTTTCTAATTTTTAAATATATATTTTTCTCTTTTTGATTAACTTTTAACTTTATATTCACTATTTTCTTTTCTTGTTTTTTTTCGAATTTCCGATAATACAGATGTTATAAATACTGTAACAGTCATGTTCCATTGGTTGGACACTTACGCGTCAATTTGGCATTTGCTCCTCAATTTTACAATGAGATATGCTAAGGAATAACATTAAATTTACATAAAAGTGTGCATCTCGATCAAACGAAGATAGCTAGCGCAAATCATCACAGGCTTATCGCTCTACACAATGATGATGTTGACAATGATGACAAACAGTGGAGACTGAGCCACTATCACATTAATTACTAGTTCCGTTTCCGCTAAAAACGATAGTCTTATAATAAGTGCTAATACAGTATTTTTGTGAAGTACCCTATTTTAGAGAATTGTATAAACTATTTGCAAAAGTTTTCTAGAAAGGATTGTTCTATATGAAGTTTTTACTTTTAATAATAAGATTTTTTTTTCATTGTTAGAAGAATATAATAAATTAAAACTATATACAGTCACAGATCTCATTGTGAGGCATTTTCCGAGGAAAAATAATTCTAAAATAAGTAGTGAAGTAAACATACTTCACTACTTATTTTAGAATTAGGAAGAAGACTATGTCGGTGTATATTAAAAATTTACCGTATTTTACGGCATGTAAGACGCATTCCCATTTCAGCACAGAATATTCGGGAAACAGGTATTTACTGTATTTACCTGTGGGCAGTTTGAAGAATTTGTAGCCTATGGGAGATCGGAACTTCAAATACGATGTAGGTCGAATTTTTGAGTTCCTTTTATGACAAAAATTGCGTCATATATACCGTAAAATACAGTAGGCTACTTTAAAATAATTTTGAATAAACTTTTAAAAAAACATTAAATAATTCTTTCATTTGTTAATTTTTAAGTTTTTTGTATTAAGTTTTAAAAAATAATGTAAATTTAGCATTATTACAGCCGTGACTAAAGCCATTGAACACTGAAAACTGGTTGCTGGCTGTTTTCATGTTCCACGTGGAATTTTCCGGGTTTTTTCAGGTGCCTAACACCTAAATAGAAGCCAGTTTCCTTTAGATGATCCACCCGAAAGACATCTCTTAGCAGATTCCATGTGTCGCGTCGTCCTATCCTACCAAAGCGAACCGAGTTTTTTTAAAGTAGCTAGCTATTGTTCATTTTAATTTTATTGATTCACTAAGGTGCTTGCTTTGCCAACTAGTTCACAATATTATAGACTATTTGTAACAGAAACTTCGTGATTCTTCAACATCATGATGGACCAACCCTAGCAACACCGGACATACCGCAACTAGTTATTATAAAAAGGCAAAGGATTTAATTTGAGCGGAGAGCTGTTTTAACATATTGTAATTGCCAATAACCAGTAAAATATTTATTAAGTCCGCTTCCACTCGAGATATAACACACGTTCCCTTCTATGTTTTCACATTTTTTAACCATTAACCACGAAAATTTAATAGTATCAATGTACCATAGGCCGTCAGGGTGGCAGCCTACCGCTCTGGGAGATCCGGGATCGAATCTAGGATCGAAAAATCCCCAGGAAGTTTTCGGAGGGATGGTCCGTCCGGATATGTCGGGCCCCATCCCTCGCCCCATTGTGGGCCTGGCCGAACCCATAATGGGCTTGCTAAAAGAGACCCTCTTAGTACCCGCAGAGCGGAAAGAGTTTTAAAAAAGAGTATGATTACACTAAAAATTTAACGTCACTCATTAAAATAATTAGTGGATAAATTAAAAACATAAAAAGAATTTGTCAAATGACCATTTATTAATAGTAAAAGTATTAAAAATACTCTTTAAACCTTTATTTTACGAAAAATGAAAGTAAAACATTTTTATTGTTACGTTAATAAAACAGTATTCAGAATTATTAACATTTTATTGTCGATAGTAATATTGAAGCGCTTACAAAACGTTATTTTCTGCAATTATTGCCGGAGTCACGGAAATGCTTGTAATTTCTATATTTATTTTGATATTCCTTGATGTGTCAGCCGATGCCAGAGGAATTTCATCGAGAGAATACTACAAAATTCACGCAGCGAACGAATGGGAGCTTCCCATTCGATCCAAGAAACAAAATGAAATCAAGGATTTCATCATGAAGTACCGAATTATGTCCAAAATGGCAGACAATACTCCAAAAGGCTCTTTCTTTGAAGTCCCTACAAATGATAAGTTTCCATCGAAGATAAGTTGGAAAGTAGAAACAAAGAAGAAAAACACAGTTCCATCCAAATTCTTCTCTATTTTCGATGTTATACCAAACAATAAAGGAGATTCGATAAAAATCCGTACCAAGTATCGGAAGAACATTCTTCAAAGACTGGACAAAAATGGAAACTATACAGGAAGTATCCCGCTGAGTCGCGTAACAACAAAACGGACGCTTTATACAAGAAGAATTTGAGTAAAACGATTCAAAATTCTCCATATGAGGACTATTCAATATACGACAACCAAAAACGGCATAAAAAGAAAGTTAGAGACAAAACAAATTTGTTTGGAGAAATTCGTACCAACAACAACGCTCTCCTAAATTACAGTGAGTCGAAATCTAGACATCCTGAAGAACATCTCGACTCAAAATATTCCTGGATCATCAAACACGAAATGTTCATCTACATCTTTAGCTTTTTCGCAACATTTCTAACGTCTTGCGTCCTTATAATTATTGTAATAAAATTATTTTTATCGTGCAAACGTCGAGTTGAGACATGGATGTCGAGGGTTGCATTATCGCATATAAATACAAACTATCCCGAGTTATTTCGTGACAAAAATGAACTAATGAAACCATTTCTCAATACTTATGAAAAACCTGCTATATACGAATATAATGATTCTCGTCCAAAGATATACAAATTCGATAAAGAAACACAGGTCGAGGAACGTTTCACCAACGCACGATATCAACAAATTGATGTTTCTAGAACATAACAAGTATTCTACAACCGGATTTGACACAAAGAAGCCGAGTTCGAAGTGAAAACACCTTCAATTTTGAAAAATTCATTGCAATCAAAATTGAAAAAGACAAACAAACGTTTTTTTTTTTTCTTTCGGGGAAAAAAGTAAGAATTGAAGTAAACAAAATAAAAGTGTTCGCTTGCTATTTCTACGAAAGAGATCATCGTCACGTCTAAAATGGAATCTCCAAAAGGTCATCTTGGATCAGAGCGTGCAAAGAATTTTAAATATGCATCACGTGGAAACAATTCGAAAGATTTATGGGTAAAAGTGCATTCTAAACATGAAGTCTCTCATATTGAAGACATCCTATTGCACATTAACGAAAAGCTGTCTACATAAGACAATCAATTGCGTGGCACTGATTGTGCCAATGAACTTAAAAGACAATATAATCCATGAAATATCGCGTGGGTAAGTTGTTTTTAAGAGATATTGTGTTAATTATTATTTCGACGTTAAAAAATTTCAATACAAAATTTGTAAAATGATTAAATAAAAGTTAGACTTCCTTGATAATTATCATCTCAAAATTTGTTTCAATTAATCATTAAGTTTATAATATATTATTCTAATGCAACGTTGGGTTATCTTTTTATAAGGGGAAGGCCAAATTTCCTTTTAAAAGGATTTATATAATCTGAAATATAATTTTTGTACTGAATAAATGTATACATTCACGTATTGTATGTGCACGGATATTACATTTGAATACTATCCTTATTGCAATGAAGTACGTTAAACATAGTTTCACAACAGATCAGGTTTCAATACAAGCCACGAGAGATCACGAGCTCCTCATCTTTGGTTTAATATACGAATTTTAATACAAATGAATTGAACGAAAGTATAATAGATAATGAAATTAATTTGTAAAAGCTTGACAAATTTTAAAAAGTGGTAATTTTGATACCAGTTTGACATGATTATAGATTATGTAAATATAGTACTGTATATGTCTGTGGTGGACTAATTGTTGTTTCTATATTAAGTGTTATATAAGTAATATATATAAACCATTCACTGCCCTCTGTTTAAATAACTTCGTTCGTAAGAGCGCTACGAATTTTACAATACCAGGATTTTTCTGCAATTTCTCGAAGTTGGTGGTTTTCATTACGATATATTTCAACACAGTACGTGTACGTCTGTGAAAGAATGCTTGTTCTTTGCATATTCGGCTATACGTAGCGAATTTTGAAACCTCTTTCATAAATTATTCAAAAAATTGTTTTTAAAAACACGAGGAAAAAACACTCGATCTGTTCCAAATTTAGAAGTGAGAGATGATAGTTTCATTATAGAACTACTAGCGGATAAGCCCGGCGTCGCTCGGGCAAAAAGTAACAATAGCAAAGATTAAGATTATTACATTATAGCTAATCTTACCCGTTTTCACAAAATGCAAGAATCAGGTTCCCCTGTTTTCAGTCTGATTAGAGAATTTTTAGATGGGTCTAAAAATATGTTCGATTTCCCGCAAAAACCGCATCTGGGCCTATAAATCTTGCACGTCACTTTCTCTTAACACTTTCATCCCCACGTGGTACCCTACTAAAACGCAGTTAAAAACAAAAAATTGCATCTAAAATAGTACAGAAGCTGAGTTCTTTAGGATAAGCCTTAATCCTTTTCTTCTTCCCGCGGGGGGAATTTCGAAACACCCCTTCTTAGTATATATTCTCGTGACGTACCCTATTAAAACACAAAAAAACACATCTAAAATAATATAATAAAAACAGAGTTCTTCACGGTAAGACTTAAACCTGTCCCTCTCCCCCGCGAGGGATTTCGAAAAATCCCTTCTTCGTGTACGCTTTCATAACGTAACCTGCAGTGGCGTAGCGAGGGGGGTGCATCATGCACCGAGCGCCACTCGCAGAGAGGCGCCCAAATGATCTCCAAGACAAACTATATGTTTCTGGAGAGGGAGGGGGCGCCAATTACGTTCGCTACGTCACTGGTAACCTGTGTACCAAATTTCAACTCCTAACCGTTTGGGCTCTGCGCTTACCATCATCATCATCAACCCATCTCGATTATAAGTTACATGAGAATAATTCCTTTCTTGTTATAGTTGTTTGAATAAAGTCGGAACAAATTAATCTCCAGAACAGTTAGTTGAAAGACGAGACCAGTATGGAAACCTTAGGGGCAGGAGGCCCCGATTAACTATATATGAACTTCGGTTTGAACCGAAGTCACGTCATTTCAACTCAAAAATTTTCCCGAAAGATATTAGATAGATGACTGGCATGACACTTGTTAACGGAAAAGTATGATGTACAGGGGCAAGTCACTACTAATTTGAGGTGGAGAGCAAATATATTTCAAATTAAATAAAAATTGCAGCCTGGCATTGTGACATCGTCACAATAAATAACTGTTTGTTAGCTAGTCTTTTTGTGTAAATTGTTTTAATGACCGAAATTTTATAAAATTATCGTTTTTGCAAACTATCTGCTTGGAGTTAGACAAAGTTCATTTATAGTCATCTATATGGTTAGACAATGTAAATGTGGTCCTAAGCCTAACCATATATCCACTTGAGTGATTTATGATTAACTATGCCGATGCCAGTGCATTATACGCTATATACTGAATCACAGTTTCGTTATTTTTTCATCTTTTGTTAGTGACCCCAGTGGGATATATCAGACCAAACCTAATTTTTAAACAACTCTGGCCAGATTATGAAAAATGGTGACTGCCATAACCAGGACAGATCACCCTCACCGAATTTAGATATAAGACAAGGCGATGCAACACATGACCGAGCTGCCAAGTGAGAGGGTGCCTCCCAAAAGGCCTCTTATGGGAAATTGGTCGCTATTTAGGTGATAGACGCGTGAAGAAAAGCTGTAAATTTCCAAGCAATCGGCCTGTTGGTAAGGCGTGAACCTAAGACTAGTATTCAGTGGTTTATCAACTTGGTCACTGATCACCTTCCAATAAACTTCTGGATAGTTGCCCCAGAGTGGTAAGCAGTTGCCTTTGTCTTGGCCATTTGGACGACAAGGATTTAAAATGTACTTTTTCATCTTATTTTCAGAACATATATGATTCTCATTTAACCTTTTTTTTAAAAAACAAATATGAACCATAATACTTTCTAAACAGAACTAAGTACACTTCTTATGCGAGACACCACACAGTTCTCAAATTCAAAAGATCAGAAAATACAGAAGTTTCATTACAGATGGCTAATGATGTCTAATTTAAATTATACTGTAAATCTATATATTAATTTGGTAAGCCTCAAATACTGTGCAGCTTCATTTGAGAGAACAGTTGAGGATACAAACAAGGTTCATGTATCAAAATAAATTCGTGCCCTGTAGACGAGTCCATTGCAATTAGAAATGAAAAATTTACAATCGTTTGCATCTTTTTATCACTCTGCCATGCCCAATGTTAAATCTACGTGACAAACGTGTTGGGTGTTTGAGCGCCATGTAGTGATTTTAACCATTAAAACAACCCATTGCTCATATTCTATTTTGAATTCCTGCTTTTTTTGCTAATTACACATTAAGAGACTCGCATTATTTTTAGCACGATTGAAGTAGTATCTTATTTTTTAGAATCTAACGAATTTGTCCCAGATGTTCAACTCCGATGATTATAGACTTGGCATTCATATATAGAATATCACAAATTTAGATGCAGACACCATGCAGGCTTATGAAATGAGCTGAAAACATTTGTCAGCTTAATAAATCTCTGCTGGAAAAGTGTGGATGTTTTTCATTTATCATCTTCATCTCAGTTCCAGCATTGTTTGTGTGTTTTTATGTAATAGTGTCTCTTAATCTTATATATTAATAATTAACAGTTTACTTTTAAGTGCATAATAAAAATAATGAAACATAATTCATAAAGGTTTACTTCAATCACTGCATTAAGTTAAATAAAATTTTAAAAAAATAGAAATACTTAAAAATATCTTTAAAATAATTTTCCCACGAATAGAAGTTGACTTACAAATGGACGATGATGTTTTTTATTATTAGGAAGTACAAAACACTACATTTCAAAGTACAAAATTTTATTGATGTTTCTGGGAATCTCTCTTTACAAATATGAAAACAGAAAAATGTTAACCTTAGTTTTATCAAACTTTCAATAATAATGTTATAAAAATGCCATGGTTAATAATAATACTGTATATCACATAATAATCTTCACATAGTAATTGTTCTGACTAATTTATAAGTAGGTTACTTTAAATAAACTATGTTTAAAAGAAATCTCTCAAAACTAAAAATTTTATTCACAATAAATTTACAATTAAGTTTTAAACTTGTTTTAAATAACTAATGGAATGAAACAATATTTTTAATAATAGCTGAATAATCTTTAAATAACAATAACCTTTATCATTTTGCTGAGAATATTACAAAATAGATATTTTTAAATATACATACACAAAATCCATTCCCTCACAGTTTCATATATTTGATTTCTATACACACACAATAATAAATTTTATTATAAAATGAATAAGGCAGTATTGGAAGTATTATATCCACATTTCATGAAGCTACATTTAAACCATATACAAAGATTCAAGCTATAATACAAAGGATATTTTGGTGAAATCTCAGTGATGTTAACCTAATACTTCCACATGTAAACTGAAATATAAAAAAGTATTCAGTATTTAAATTGTTTAAATTGACTTAAAATTATGACATAGTAAATAAATGCTTACAACATTAGGAATTTGCTTGAACTGCATAAACTGAAATAGTAAAATTATAATTAAAGAACTTTTATAACAACAAGCCAAAGTAAACAATTAAATAACTAATAAATTCTACTTTAGAAACAGACTATTGTATGAACAACAAATGCTACATTATTGATAAATATGTAAATATTGTAATTAGTAATTAGTATGTAATTATGTAATTAGTAATTTATGTATCAATAAATTACTAATTACATATATTAATGTAATTAGAGTATTAATCATTTGAAATTTGAAGTGTAATTTAGTGTTATGATTAGCTTAATTTCCATATGATCTGATTCAATCTACTTGTCTTTCTTTACGTTGCTTCGAGTTTTCTTTTTTTGTTATTAGCAGTTAATTCTATAAAATAAAATCAAAGATTCAAAAGATTTCATAAACAGAGTGCACTGTAACATCCAATGGTTTTTAAAATTTAATTTAAGTCACCAGCTGAGTGTTGCTGTAATATTTTATTTCTAGTATGGCTTTCTTCTGTTGAGAGATTACAACTTATGGTCCTAAACTCTTCTCAGATTTCTTTCAGTCCATTGTGTGATATTGGCTAGTCATCCAATTCCAATTTCTCTTGATAAGCATGCCTTATTAAATGGCATCATGAGATGTTGAGAAGACTGCATTTGTTGAGCAGAAGTTTTGTATTCCTTAAAACTTCCTTCATTACTTGCTCTGTCCAATTGATCCTCTTTCTTAGGTACTGCATTTCATAAGATTACAATAGGAAACAATAAATAGATTAATATCCATTGTACATATACAAAACTGCTAAAATGTCATGGGATTCAAATAATTTATTTTTGAATTTTCCTAGGATCTGATGATGTGTAGTCCTGAAAAACCTTTCAATCTGCAAAAAATCTTTGGACTCCTTAATTCTAGTGTTATGCTTTCCTCCTTATAATTAATTTATCATAAAATAAGTTATTACAGCAAGCTTCTTATGCACTTCCATGATTATTGAATGCACTGCATTCACTATTCCTTAAAGTATATTACAAAAGTATTTGCTCTGTTTCATATAAACTCTGCTCATGACACTGTCTGGGTCAATTCCCAATTTTTTCTAGGATGTCACAGTATTCAATGATTTAATCTGCAGAAATCTGTCTAATAATCAATAAAGCACAGAAAGACATCTGTCGTTTGCCATCACCATAAGTATGGACATGATTATAGCTTCTCTACTTTTACGAAACCAAACTATGTATCACTTAACCATAGAATTGAACTAATGATTAAAAACTATTATGTTCGTCGGGATTTTAGACATGTGATACTAGACTTATTGTTCTCTGTTTATTGCAATCTAATGTCCCCAAAGATTATAGGAATATGAATAAATAAAATCAGTAATATCACTTGGGATATTGTCACTATTTAGTATTTTATTGAAAATCTTTGTTATGAAGTTATTCCATTTTCTCCTGTTTAAAAATTTCTGTGTGTAGACTAACAATACCAGCAACTTTCCCAGTATTAAGCTTATTTAAATCACACATGTAACTTTCAAAAAGTGTAAATAATCTGTTCTTTAGTTTCTCTTATCTTCATTCTAGACATTTAATGCCTTATGTAAAAATGTTAAGAAAGAAATGGAAAAACTGTGCATCTTTTTGAATCAATATTTTTCTATTTCTATCTTTGATAGCTCCACTTTCCAATCTATCCTTTCTACCTGTTATTACATTGAAGTTCTCTGAGTTTCTTCATATTATTTTCATTGTTCTTTCTAATTTGCTGTATATTTATCTTTCACATCTTGATCATTTTTGACTTTCAATTTCCTTCTTTCATTTTTTTTCTAGAATTTGAGTCATTATTAGTTACATTTCTTCTCAGAATATTGAGATTTTGTTATTACAAGACTAGTAATATTGTCAGTATTAATGCATTATTTAGTTGTTGGGCTGCAATTTGAAAAATTGTAGCATAAATTTTCACTGTCGTCTGTCAACAGTCTGCATTTCCTTAATTTTGAGAACAGTTACAGATGAAAGATGAGACCAAATATGGAAACCTTAGGGGCAGGAGGTCCCAATTAACTATATATAAACTTCTCGATTGAACCTGAAGTCATGTTATTTCAATTCAAAAATTTTTCCCTGAAAGATGTTAGATAGATGACCAGTACAACTATTGTTAAAGGAAAAGTGTGATGTACAGGGACAAGCCACTACTAATCTGAGGTGAAGAGCATATATTTTAAATTAAATAAAAATTGCATTGTGATGATGTCACAATAAATAATTGCTCATTTTGAAAGTTTCCTATTTGATTATAAATTTTCTAAAAGTTTAAACTTCAAAAGCATTTCCCTTTTTTTATTTTTATTAATTTCAGGAAGTTTTAAAACATTTATATCATGAGATTATGGCACTTGTACAATCCAAAAATTGTTTTTTTGATTGAATTTATGTATTAGTTTATTTCCTGTCTTCTCTTGTCCAAGTACTTTCCAAGTAAAAAGTTGTGATGTTTAAATCAGGTATTGATGATTAATGAATTATATTTATAACAAATTCCGCTGTTTTATTCCTTCTTTCATAGAAGGAAGCCCCAAAGATTAGTTAGTTTTCCTCCTCCAATTTTGGATTCATATTCCCCACTGCTAAAATTACAAAAAATAAACTGCCAACTGAATTCAAAAAATAAATAAAAAACAACCTTTCTATAGTTCTGGCACTAAACTTTTACTAAACTAACATTTGGTGTAAGTTTATATCTGTCAGATGTAAACTTAAACATTAAAAACCTAACAAAGGAACAACAGTGTTCAAATAGATATAAATTGTACTTTTCCCAAAATTTATATTTTTAATCCTACAATTAGACTAAAAATGAAATTGAAATACAATAAATCAAAATTGAACTGAAACAGCTATAAATATTTTCAAAACAATTTTTTAAATTTAAGAATTTGAATTTTGGATGTAAAATCAAAAAAACTTAGTTCATTTCAGTCATACACAACATATTATCCTGTCTTTAACAGCATGCTGCACAAGTGAGCATGCCATTATATCAGAATAGAGAAATACTGTTACATTCAAGCTAAAAGTAGATGGGAAACCTGTCTACATTTATATACTATAAACCATACTAAAGCCAAATGATTGCAGGATTATATTAGGCTATATTACTGCTACTATTAATAATAAAATGCTAAGTAATTTGGCTTAGAAGTAGGTGTTAAGCACCATCTCTTAATAATTATAATTGAATTAATATTTATCAATTAATTTAGAAGGTTCTAGAAGAAAAGAATTGACCCAGATAGGGACTAATTCAGCAATCATTTGGCTTTAATATAATAGACTTACAGATGTTTATATTTGTATAGAAACAATGCAATTTTTTTTTTTTTTTTTGAAGTTAAACTACAGTTACACATACTACATTTAAATTTCACCACTGTTCTGAGAATTCTCTGAAACAATAGAAATTTGTCTTATTCCACTGCTTGAATTAATTTTACTCGTATCTTCTGAATCACTGTCACTTTCATATTCACTTTTCAGTAGATCCTCCAAAGTGTACAAGTTCTGGTACACATCCCTTTTCTACACATGCTTGAAGACTAGAATGCAAAAAGGGACTGTTTGAGGTAGGCATAACCCATTTTGCTCAAATGATTACTTCACAATCTCATTATCTATGTTTCTCTATGAATCAAAAACTCATTTTACAACTTTCTCATAGGAAGCAGACTTTGTTTATGAACCTTGTAAATTAACAATCCAGCTTCTCATTTTTTTTCTCACCCTGTCTTTAAGTAGTTTATTCATGTGAGTATCTTGGGTTACATAAAAGGGTTCATACTGCCTGGACTGTAGTAAATATCAGTATTATTATTCCATTGTGATCTGTTATGTCTTCTTCCTACTGCAACTGAGCAACTGAGCAACTGAGCTGAGTCTATAACAAGCAAGCATTTTGATTAATGAACTGGGTCAGTTATTATGGCATGCTGTTAAAGGTAAGGTAATATGTTATAAATGGAAATTTAAAAAAAATCGTACACTTTTTCAGTAAAGTTTTGCATGATAAACTGGAAAACAAAGCATTTTATATATTCAAGACTCAGGCCTGTAACTTATTTTTGACTTAATATTGTGTTAAAAATAAAAGGGTGTTTTGCACTTAATATTATTTCAAATGAATTTTTACTAAAAATATACTTAGTTTTCATAAAAAATTGTTTGCTAGAGAATCACACATTAAAAATAAAGCTTCCCATAAAAAATTAAAATATTAACCAATTTAAAATTATAGAAATAGCAAAAAACTGAATTGGGAAAAATTCAAAGTAAATATGGTTAAATCTTTTACCTATAAATAGTTTGATAAATCATTGACAAACTTTCACAAAATACAAAAATATTCTTCAAAAATTTCCTATCAAAACTAATGATTCCTAATTACAAATTAAATGGAGTTAAATTTAAATATTTTAATTTGATATATCAAAATATTAACTCCTGTTTTTAATTTCTAAGGTGAAAAAAATTAAAATAAATTTCATATAAACAAAGCAAACAAAAGATATTAAAATATAATTTCATGCAACAAAAAGCAATTAAAAAATAAAAACTTACCAATAATTGCAATAATGATAATAAGAACAATTCCAATTATGATTGCCCACATCTATAAAAATTTATCATGCAATAATAAAAAATTTAATCATTTTAACATTTAAACTGAATTTTAAATTATGTGAACTTAATTGCAAACAGACTTGTTCAAAACTAAAATACAAAATGACGTTAACACACTAAAAAAAAACAAATCAGGATGAATTTTTCAATTCAACTGCTTACAAAAGGTAAAGTAGTATATATTGATCTTCATATTATAGTTAAACTTTTCTAACTCATACATCTAACTTTAATATTTCTTTAACACTAAAAAAAACAAAGCACTTGGTAGGTCTCTATGAAATAGCATAGGGATTTAATGCCTCCAACTTGAATTTTCTCCAAGTCGAAGTTTTTCATGGTTCCCTGACACTGATTTTGTTACTTTCAACTTCAATTTTAATATTTATTCTCAGATTTCCTAATTATTAGATTTCCACAAAATTTTCAGACAGTTGTGTTTGCTCTCCAACACCAGTTTTCAGACAACATTCCAGTCCAAAGTTAAGATCTCTCATTTTATCTCAACATCATGTACCTGCAAAACTTCAATTCCACTAGTTACATGAACACTTTGCTGAAGGCATTACATGAGCTGTTTAAAAATAAACTATAAAAGATTCTTTATATACTGCAAGAGAGGTAAAAGTACAAATCTATTCAGAATTCTTTTTACTCTATTGTTCTCTAATGCAAATTGTCTGTAACCCAAAGTTTTTTCCTGCCCCTTGGAGCTTTGAGTTAGAGAAGTTTTACTGTATTTCTGATTTAAATTAAAATCTCACTGTATTTGAACAATACTTCCCAAAAATTCCCTATTTTATAATTGAAGCAATTTGTTTGAACTAGCAATTTCTGCCAATATCTAATATGTATTATTCAACATTGGTTTTATACATATTTTTATTATTAATAATTTTCTATTTTTAGTTTTATGATCGTTACTAAAAATGATCATGTAACTATAGATAAAAACACTGAATAAAATTTAGAGGGAACTGTCTTTATATAAATTTTGTTGCTATCAAACGAATGTTATATCATACAGATTAATATTTATAGATAAGAGAAAATGACTCAGAAAATCTTCCAAATTCAAAGGTGACTAAATATAAAAATTCAATACTAAATCAAACCACAAGAAACCTATTTAGCTTTAAGAATGAGATGATAACCATTACATCCTGATTTGTTCTCATTTAACTATATCCAGTCTCAAACAAGACTATTTAATAAAAATAAAACATTTAAATAAAATAAAAACACATGCAAATATTTAAAATATATTTTAATAATGAAATACTTTAACTTATGCTTCAAAGTAAAATTAAAGAAAATTTAAAATAAATATTTTACTATAAAATCATTCTTAGATTGAAAAAAAAAAATTTCTTCTATGCTTGAATCTTAAATTATTATAAAATCATATTTATTAATATGATTTTATTCTGATTATTATGACACACAGATTTTATTCTAATTAAATATTTATAGGAAAACATTCCATTAATTTATTTTTAGTGACTATGTAAGGGGAAAGGAAGAATTAGCCTGCAACAAACTAATTTTACTATGAAGAAATTAATCTTTTTTATTCTAATTCTCAATTATTAAAAACTGTGTTTAGGTCTCAAACATTTTTTATGCAATTTTTTTAAAATTTATAAAATTACTAAGAGAGACACTTAACAAAAATCTGTCATTATGTATTCTGATTTGAAAGTATTGTCATATTTATTTGGAATAAAAATTTTATTTTTGAAAATACATTATTAAATCTGACATCCACTTACTGAATATTGTTAGTGTTAGCCTACATAAACAGATTATTCATTATGTTTAGATTCAAAACCACTACCAAAATTAAAAATTTGAACAGAATGTAGTCTTAGAAATATTCCAATTATGTTACAAAATTTTTCATAACAGTTCAAAAAAGTATTAAGAATGCATCTAAAATATTGCCAAATAAAAATCTATTTGTTCAATATTTAATATGTTTAAACAAAACAAATATTATTTATTTTGTTTTCCAATATTTTAAGTAATCTATTACTACATAAATTTTATTTATTTATATTCAGCAAATAATTATACTCTATTAGTAATATAAAGCTTTGCCCAAATATTTAAAATGACATTTAAAATCTCAAAACACTTTCATATTTAGCTAAAAAATAAATAATTCTATAATTTATCAAATTATAATAATCATCATCTACAGAAATTCGGTATATTATTTTCTCACCTTGCAATTTTTCCACCAATATTTCCTTTTCAGTTTCACGGCTTGCTGTTCAAAGTTAAATGCACCTTGTTGTAACATTTCTAAAATGATAAAAGTTTTTAAGACATGCTTTAAAAACACTAAAATCATATTTAAAATCAATGTTACATTTCATTATAAACTGATATTTTATGATGATTATTATTACACACATCTTTAATACAGTATATTTCAAATAAGAAAATCATTTCATTTTAAATAAATTTTACTCTTATATCAAGGCCTTCAGCTCAAAATTTTAGTTCATGCCCACACTTTTCAGTGCTTTTTTTGCTATGTTTGGTTATATATATGAGAACCATTTCAATAAAACTGATTACACATGGTATTGTCCACTGTTTGCCATTGGTAACAAAATAAATCATGCCTTATGTAACAGCAGCATTTTTGCCTCTAAAGAAAAAATGTCATTCCATATATTAACACTTAGTGACAGCTCAGCACCGATTGTTGCCATTGTCAATAATGCACTCTAAAACAATGTTTTTGCAAACAAATTTCTTTCATCAAAATTCAAGTAGCACGTGGAAGGAATGCTGTAAAGTGTCAAACGACATTTTAAAGTTTATGATAATTAACACTTCCATATCCAACAGTGGGTTCAGCATTTCATAAAGGCACTTCAATACCAAGTGTCAGAGCAGGATTCGACTGATCATCCTTTACAGAGTGTTGAACACCATCAAACCACTGTTGGATTGCCAAACTACTAGATATGAATTAAATGAAAATTTATAAAATTACTAAGAAAGCATTCTAAAATTTATTGTTATTTATGTAGGTTAAAAATACCTATCTAGGGAATCAAATACAAATCTTAAGGTCTCTTTTTAACTAAAGTAATTTTGTAAAAAAAATAAATAATGAAATATATTGTAAATCAAACAGCAACCAATTTTTGCAATCATGTAGATAAAACTCCACATAATGTATTTTTGTAAAAGTTAGAACAGTGGAATTGTGAAATTTGCACTGTAAGATAAATGAAAGTGTATTTTCTAGTGAAAAAAAATAGACAACTTGCATGTGACACATTGGAGTCCTGGATGTATCAGTACATGTGCATTTTGCCAAGTGCAATATTTGTGACATTTCCATTCTGTTTTAACCTCACCTGATACAGGGATGAGTAACCAAACTTTAAATGGGGGAAGCATAAACTGAGTGGTTCACCTAATGATGAGATAAGATGTAAAATTTTAAAAACAAATTTGACAAGTAAAAAAAAAAAAACTATTACCTAGAAGTGATGCCATGCAATGGTCAATAAAATTATCATAAAAAACATACATTTTTAGTCAGTACAACGATATGACAACCAAGTTGTTTCATTTGTTTTAATGTACTTAAATTTCTCTTGCTAGGAAAGGTATGTTCTTAAGAACTCTTTGCCAAAATCTTTGGATCAACCCAGCCATTTGCTACAAAAAACAAGCTTTAAGTGATTTGTATGCTTTTGTGTAATTGAGTTAAAAATTGGATTATTAAAACAAGGTGTTGCCATATTCTATCTTCAGCCACAAACTATGATTTTCTAAGAATGAATTTGAGTCATCTTCATACAGATCAACTCCACTATACATTAAATTTTACTTCTGTACCATTGGCATCTTGACTAGTAAGAGTTGTTAAATAACCTAGTAAAAAATCCAGGAACATAATTAAAAATATAAAAAGTTATGCAATATTATAAAATGGCAAAAAGCTTAATTTTGAGGGTAGAGATGAATTTTATAAAATATTGTAAATGTTAATAACAAGTAAAATCTTCATTAAGTCCAACAGTACTCAAGATAGAAGTTGAGGGGATGGTAAATCCTAACTACCAAAATTTAAGAGCAATCAATCCAATCAATCCCCCTAATGTACAAACCTTCCTGTAAAATTGCAGAAATTTTCAACAGAAGTCATGGGAATTATTAAGCTTCAAAGTGGATGAACAAAATCATATCTATTCTACACATCCATATATACAAGATAAAACCTCAAAAAATTTTTTTGCGCATTTCTTGTCATTTCAAGGTCCCGAATCCAAAAATGTAAAAATGTTTCCATAGTTTTCCCTCTGATAAATATAATAGTCAGGAAAGTAAAATGCATGTTTTTCCAATTTCTAAGGCAGGTTGCATTTATTGTGACGACATCGAGATGGGGAGGGTGTCAGAAGAGTGTTATTGAATGCTGACACAGGTAGGTCATCCAAGCCAATGTGCATACAAAATAATTCATTTATTTTGGAAAATTCTGTTGTTAATTGACTTTGTACATATGACTGCACAAACGGAGGGGTAAGGCAATGGTGATGATAAATTGTATACAGGCGGAGGGGTGAAAGTAAAAAATGAAGCAAAATCTGTCATCACAATATATGCATGCTACCTAAATATGAAACAGTCAGACATAAGCCAAACTGGCTAATACCTCCACAAACAGCACAGTACAAATATGGCATAGGTGATGGAGTGATGACGATTTGGTCACAAGATGACATTCATGAAAGTTCTCTATTTGAAGATAATCTCTATTATAAAAAATAAATGCTTGCAACAAACACAAAGGTAGTAAAAACTCAGATTTGTAAGAGTCAACAGAAAACAGTTAACTAGTTCAACAAATCTAAAAAAAAATTTGTTAATCATCAAAATAACAGACGAGACAATGCATTCATCTGTGTGAGATGTTTCCATGAACATTACTCATTATTCAATGCAAATGGCCAAAGAGAAGATTGCAATGTTGTGATACAAAATTAAAAGTGCTGGCAAAATTTAAAATTTACTGGCAAAATTTTTTGAATTTCCAGAGGAATCACTGTATATTAGACTTGTGACTCTACTGTGGGGACATTGCTTAAAATGATTGGCTATACAGGAATGACCATTCCAACAGCAAAGTTTATTGTATAGTCTATTATATGACAATAGAATCATCACTGGCATACAAAACCCTAACTGCATTAAGCCAATCCTAATTGTAACAAAAATATTGTTGCATGTTGTAGACTTCTGTAAATCTGGCAACTGTTGAAAACAGTTTTTCTAGATTCACTGGTATATACATCTGCATTCAAACTTAATACATGTATTGTAAACAACAAAATTACAATGTTTGAAATAATTAGTACTACATTCATAAAAACTGCAAATAATTTATATATTTACTAAAATATAAAAATTTCCAAAATTTATAATAATAAATTTATATATTATTAAATTCAAATTTATAGTACTTTTCATAAAGAGAAAAATTTAAATAATTTACCTGCACGGCCATCTAATTCTGTTAATCTTTCATCTCTCTCCAATACTTTTTCAATATTTACACGCATTATACCAACAACCTAACAGAATAAACTGATATGTATTATAAAAAAACTAAACTGTTAATAAACTATTCTTTTAAAAACTAAAATTTGATGTAAATAATGTAACAAATTCAAAAGAAAACTAAGTACACTTTAAAACTAGATTTACTATTACAAAAAACACAATATTCACATAAATAATAATCAAATTAGGATGTTTTAATTTTGTACAATGTATTAAGTGCATATTTACACACACACAAAATATTTTTATTGAAGATTCTTATATGGGAATAAAAGCAATTGCAAAATATTTTTCTTCTTATTCTGACACTTGTACAATTAGACAAATTAATTGAGGAGCACCAATTTTTTAAACAAATTTTTGCTATGCCAATTTAAAATAAGGTTTTTACTTTCTCAGTTGTTATAAAATATAACTGAAAAAGTACAATGATTGATCAAATTTTAATTCCCCTGGCTGTTTCGGATTTTCAAATGTTTCAAAACTCAAGGAGTAAAAAAGAAAAATTCAAAAATCCTTACAATTTATTTTTATATGTGCATTTATCTATTTTGCCAATATATCTCATTTGGTTCATCCAGTCCTGAGATGGAACTGGATAAACCAAACATTTTGAAGCTTGCCAGGATTATGTGGGATATTGATGCTATTAAATTTTGTACAAACTTCTAGACCAATTACTGGTATATGCATACACCACTGCTAAACTTACTTCCGGTAAGATATAATACATAAAAACGAACAAATGTTTTTGATCTTATCCAAGATCTGCCTCAGGTTCCTGGATCAATTGAGTTTCAATTATGAAATGCTATCCATTATTGAATTTCAAAATGTTCGAACCTTAGCATTCCGTAATTGCAACTCGATACAGGAACCTGAGGCGGATCTTGGATAAGATCAAAAACATTCGTTCATTTTATGTATTATATCTTACCAGAAGTAAAGGTTTAGCAGTGGTGTATTAAATTTTGATAATTAAAGATCAAAGAAGGATCAGGCTTAATGAAAATTTCACAATTGGCATTTACAACTTATTAAAACTCATCTATCCTCAAAATTAAGCCTTTTGCCTTCTTTATAATAATTCATAATATAAAAATCATTAACAAAATTGTGTGCTGTGCCATTTATTATGAAATTTTAACTGTGCTAGTGTGTATTTTAAACTTAATTTTTTTTTCAAATTGAGAAATCTCTCAAATTCAACAAAATTACTCTTCAAGCTTTCATTATTTAAATTTTATACTTTAGTATAATTGTAAATCCGATTTCCTAATCGTCTCATTAACCTCCTGTTTGTGTGCCAGGAGAGTCGAGCAAGAACCTTTTCCAGCTTTTTATAATTTGTAAAGTTTTTAACTCAATTGTTTTTAGAGCAATTCTCAGTTTTATAAATGCATTTTTATACAATTAAAAATATCATCATTTGTGGAAAGGATTGTTATTTTGCAACTTCATTCATTTTCTAAAATAGCTCAAAAGAAATTTTAATGAATCCTGACTCTTTATTAGTGATAAAACTTTTGTAAGTGCAAAATTAAGTTTTAAACTTTTTAACATTTGAAAATAAAATCACTACCTCAAACTGAAGCCTAAACCAATTACTAAAATAAACTAGTTATTTCAGGTTGTTTAAACCATATTGTTGAAATCTGGAAAGGTTTTGTTGTCAATATTTATAGAAAAGTAACAATTAAAAATTTTGAATTTTAATTAAAACAAAGAAAAGATCCAAACACTTGATCCCAATACAAGAATTTTCAGATAGGCATGTTATCTAATAGTTATGCTATCCATATTTCTTGTCATGTATGAAAGTTTTATTATGTATGAAAACAAAGATCAATTTGAATTTACCGATAATCAGTATGGTGAAAATTTTAAAATTTTTACTATATGTATAAAATGACAATATAATTATTAGGCCAAATTTCAGTAGTAAATAATTAAAATTAGCTAAATATAACCTAAAAATCTAAAAAAAATCCCCTAAATGGAAGCTGTATGTTTTTCTAAAGAAAAATCTACATGAAATCAAATATGCAAAGAAACAATTTGTTGAAACTTTCTCCATAATAAATTAATTAATTATTTGAAATAGATTAAACAAATTTTGAAAATGATATATTAGAAATACAAACCTTATACATACAAACATCTCTTACACGAGATTTTAATTGAAATGTTAAATAATTGATATTTTATAAAGTAAAAGTAAGTTAAAAGCAGAAAAAAAAAAATTGCATAATTTTGTAATCTAATCTTGGAATAACTTCAGATTCTTACAAAACTAAGTTTTAAAACTACACAAAAAATGTTTGATAAAAATTATGAGAATGAATTTTAACATAAGTATAATCATATGATAAATTGGATAATTGCTCTCTCAAGAAGTTAAGAAAATATATTCAGCAATTGCTGTTAGCATAGTTTATTGGAATAGCAGACTAATCAGATTCACTGCTATGCTACAAACTTTTCATTATTTAAAGTAATAAATGTAATAAAGTTTGACAATTTATATAAATTCATATATACACTGACTTACATTAGCTGAAATTTTTCCTTGTAATTGCATAAAATAGAAAAAAATTATTTACAGAAATTAGATTAAATTACAATTGAAAAGTTCATGGTCACTGTTTTATAAACTGTAAATGAGATTAATTATACAAAAATTTAATTTCCTTTATCAAATTTTAAAACTTTCAAAAGTAACTTAAAATGTGATGGAGTAAACATTAATTAATTTCACAGAAAAACAATTATAAAATTTAAATTTTGAGATATTTTAAAATAATGGAGAATAAAAATGAACAAAGGATAATTTATAGTTCATAATAAAAAGGAATATCTTTTAACAATTATATATATATATATATATCAGAATTGTACAGTGATAAAGTTATAACAATTTTGAAACACTTTAATTTTCACAACTGCAACTGTAAATATTTATATTATGTACAGTAGTTACTGGCAATGATTATCATGAATACAATTATCAAATTTTTATATCTGTTACTCAATCTGTTTACACACAATTTAAAAACTTAAATTTTGGCTAATTTGAAATTATAAATGCAAATATCTAGACACAAACAAAATTCATGCTTTGCTATTAACAAAATTATAAATTATCCTTTGTTAATGCTCAATAAAAATGCAATAATTTTAAAGTTACATGACAAAGTAAATTTGATAATATAAGAATTCAGCTACATGATATAGGAGGGATTTATAAAAAATATTAGACAGTCTCGGAATACATAAAAAATATTAATTGAAATTATTAAATTAAATATTTAAAAATTAACTGATACACTAACAAACTTAGAAAAATTGTCCAAACAATACATTCATAATCACATAAAATTACAGGAAGGAAACATTATTAGTTGCTGACAAATAATGTTAAGAACACAAATGTTTATTAAAAATAATAGTTACAAATCATCATTTAATAACATTACAACAAATGAACTTCAAATTTCAATGTTCATTAGCATTGGGCCATTAAATTAATTTTGTTAAATTTCAATAATTTCTGATATTGGTAATATTGAACAATAATAATATTAGCCAGTATTCATTTTTCCAACTTTAATATTGGAAACTTTCACATCAATAGTCAATTATTCAATATCGAACACCACTAGTTCAAACAGTGCTACCACCTGCATAATAATTGTAAATTATGGAAATTTTCCACATAAGCTGCACTTTTGTAGAAGCCACAATCTCTCTTTTCCAATGTAAAAACCAACATATAAGCTGTACTCCAAAAATTACATTAATTGAAAAACCATTACTTAACTTGGTCAATTATTGTATAATGCATTTTCATTTCTAACAAACTTTTATACAGCTTAACCATATTTTTAAATTGTAGAATAAGATAAACACAAGGAATTAGCTCTGTATTTTGTTGTTATCTGTTTTAAAAAAGCATAATTGCAGTTGAGATTATGGATTGTCTTTTAAATATATGAAAGCATTATTGTACTGTACACTATCACCAACCGTAGGGTTTTATATCAGCACATCAGTGAATTCTTCATTTGATAATGTTTTGCTAGCTACCATTTGCCTTACAAAGCTAATTTAGCTTATGGCATAACTTATAAAAATTTTGAATTATAGTTTTATTTGCATTAGATCAATTTTTACAAATTCAAAAAGTTTTTTTTTTTATAAAATTGCCCATAAATTTAGCCGCATCAAGTTTTAAATATTATATTTTAGATAGTAAATCTAATAATCAATTTATATTCTTAATTTTCAGTTAAAATTTTACACTTTTACATATTTATGTATGTTTGTTTTAGTTATGGCAATGCAACACTTGGGTGACCTGCCTTCTGGGAGGTCTTTTAAGGGAAATTGGCCCCTATTTAGGCATTACAAACATAGAGAAAACCCAGAAAACTCCATGTAGCCAGCCTGTCCGAACCCACGACTGAACTCCCAGTGTTCAGGGTACAAAGACCACTTGGCCACTGGTGGGCTTTTTACATATTTAACTTTTAACAATATATAAATATATGAACATTTTTACAAAGAATTTTCTGACAATCTCTAAAGGTATAGCTTGAAATTATAATAAATTTTATTTTTGAAGAAATCAACTGAATTGTGACATTATCATCATTCAATAAATTGTAGTGATTACATTGAAATAGTTCTTGAATTCAGCTATCATTTTTTCACAATTTCTTTTCTATGATTCTCCTAAGCATTCATACTTCAAAACAAATGTGCATGTGCTTTTGGTACCCACAATTTAAAATATGCCTCTTAGCTATAAACAAAAGCATGCTTTGAAAGCATACCAGTCATAATTTTATGACTGGTATGCTTTAAAAAATGCTTTATGAAATGCTTTAAAAAAAGAAGAATATATAGATAATTTGGGAGAAGTATATATTATTATTAAAGATTAAGGCTGGTGATCCCAAAGTGCATATTCAATACTTTAGTAAAGATTAAATATATACAAAAAGATACATTAATTAAATTCTAACAGATAAAATATTTAAATGATGAATTACAATTTAAAGAATATTTTACTCTAATTCAAATCATTTCAATTTTATCAATTTGTTCAAGGATGCGAAGAATTGTGGACTCTTAACAGAAAAGTAAAACTGTCAACTTCTCTTCCTAACCAAAGAGGACAGAGGTGTATCACCAGTAATGCATGAAGTGTTGTGCTCAAAACTATTAGTTTCATTTTCTCTTTTCTGTTCTCATGAAGTATGAATCAGCCTTTACTTTAAATTTATTAAATTTTACATTTAATTTTAGTACATTTGTTAAAATCTGTTAACATTTTGTTTGTGTAAAAGATTTTAAAAATTATTAAATTTATTTGAAACAAACATCTAACAGAAATATTACCTCATCCACTTGAGCTTGAGTTTGCTGTAAATTCTTATTATCCGCAGGATTTCTCTGATTTCCATCATTCAAACTAAAAATATAGGCAGTAAATAGTTTTAGTATTAAAATAAGAAAAAAAATATACATTAAAATTCAAAACCAGCAAATAATATTGCAATAAATTTTAATAACAAAACCGTAAATTTTTTAAATTTCAAAATTCAGACATACAGTCTTCAATACAAAAAATATTTTCAAGAGAAAATTTCAGATATCATAAACACCACTTCAAAAACATCTGCAAACAAACAAAAGGATATCAGAATGAATATTTTTTCCTAATGTTAACCATAAGAAATTGTACCATTCACACCCAAATATCAAATGGTAATTTGCCAACTAATCAAATTTTGCAAAAAAGGACCAAATATTTAAACTTGGCACCCTCAAAAACCACTTGAACATTTTGTGCTCACCATTAACCTCATATTATGTAATTATTCGAATGCCACCATACCACTGGTCCAATAAGAAGAAACCGTTGAAAATGGAGGTTGAAGTTAATTTGACCAAAAGGACTACTAATTAACACAGGTCTACTGTTAATATTTAAAAAGTGATCCATGTTAGACAGGTTGTGATGGCCCCCATATGATCAAAGTTGCTAATCTTAATGTCCAAAAGATTTCATATAAGCCTTGTTTAAATAAAAAAATCTTGTAAAAGGAATTATTCTAATAATTCCTTTTACAAGATAACAAGGTGTTTTTTTAATATTTAAATTATAGTTTATACAATCTGCTGCAAAAATATTTGGGAAGTGTGTTCTTGTAAATCTTGCATTTATAGAAAAATTATTAGAATTAGTTTGGTTTATTTGGTCGGCAATACGACACAAGTGATCTGCCAAGGAGGATGCATCCCAGGAAGACTTATGTGAAGCTGGTCCCTATTTAGGTGTTACTAACATGAAGAAAATCCAAAAAAACTCCCATGTGGCCAGCCAGGGCCATGCCTGAACCCACAACTGACTACCAGTGTTTGACAGTTCTATGCACTCTGCTACTGGAGAGTACTTACTAGAATTATGAAAATACCATTCAGAAATGAAAACCCCAAGTTATTAGATGTGAAAAATTAAATACTTGTAGACTTTTCACAAGATAGTAATTGACTATGTGGAATCAAAAGTGTTGTGCACTACCTGTCGCAGTAACGTTATAGCACATCTATTTTGTGCTGTCATATTCACATAATTACTGTGACAATGACATTTTTAAAAATTATATCCATTTTAAGAATTATATTTAATTTATTATTTTCTAAAATTTTTTTGCCAATAAATGGCTGTGTGTGTAAACTCAACAAATCAAATGCAGAAATGAATTAATATATAGAAATTTAAATCAATACTTTGGGGTGATTGTAAATGCTGAGTTTTATAGCAATTGGTCAAATGGCCTAAGTATGCATAGCAAACAAACATTCATATCCTCATTTATATATATATATATACACACACACACACACACACACACACACACAGGGTATTATAGAAAAAAGAATACTATTAATAATTTTTCTTATTTGAAATTATTGGATTCTACATGGTTCTAAGACTCAACACTTGGATAAATATCAGATACAAAGTGACTTAAGCAAAGCTTTCATAATTGGTTTTAACAGCTGTGGCCAATATTTGATAGTCTCCACAAATTCATGATATTTGTCTGGGTGAAATACAATCTGCATTTGCATTTTATTTGCTTGCAAGTAAACTGGATTTAATCAATATCACTATCCAAAAACCTTAAAAGTAACTGCTAGGTCCAAAATAAAATGAACATTTTCAGCTGCTTTGTCAGCCACTTTCAGGTTCAACTAGTGATCATCAATTAAATGTAATGTTCCATTTAGTTGATATCCTGTACAACCTGAAGGCCAGACAACAACCACATTCATTTCAATATGCTGCTGTATCAAAAATGTTTTTGGACATTATTATTTGTTATTTGGATTTATTTTGTATAGCATTGTATTCAAACATCCTTATTACGCCCGATACAATTTAAACCTATACATCAACCAAAGCCAAATATTATCGGGCTAGAAAATACTAATAATTTAATAGACAATTTGGCATTAGAGGTAGGTGTTAGGCACCATCTCTTGATAAATTTAATGATTATAAATTAATTAAATAATTTAAATAATAATTTTAGAATTACTGGAAGAAAATCGGCCCAAAGTGGGACTCGAACCCACAAATCCTGCTTACTGTGGTTATATTGTTAGCTTGGCATAACGTCGATGGTTATATCATTAGCTTGTATATGCTGGAAGAAGAGATCGGACCGAAGGTACGGGTAGCATAATTGGCAACACATCTGCATGGTAAGCAGGAGTTGAGGGTTTGAGTCCCACTTCGGGCTGATTCTTTTCTTCCAATAATTCTATTATTATTATTTAAATTATTTAATTAATTTATAATTATTAAATTTATCAAGAGATGGGGCCTAACACCTACCTCTAATGCCAAATTGTCTATTAAATTATTAGTATTTTCTAGCCTGATAATATTCGGCTTTGGCTGATGTATAGCATTGTATTCAACGTGTGTGTTTAGATGTTTAAGTAAACAAGGAAGCTACTTTAGATTTATTTTTAATTTATGCAATTCCTAATGCCTATCCAAATTTTGATCTTAATTAAACAGTTAAAGTTTATAGTTGTATTATAAATTAGTTTTACATTTGTAAATTACAACTACGAAAAATGATCCATTTCAGTAACTTCAATAGACAGCTACAGATTACAGCTAATTTCCCAATTTTTATAGTAATACAATGGAATTTACTAACAACTTAATATTTTATATATATTTTCATAAATCTAGTTAGTATTGTAATTTCATTAAAAATGAACTTGCTGTATATTCTTATCAAACTTTTAATCAAGTGTACTTTTTACTTTAATATGTAAATGTAATCAACAGCCATTGCATAAAAATATTACAAGCTGGAAGCCAGTATTAGATAGTTCAGATTTAAAAGCTAGTTAATAGACTTGAGAAGGATATTGAACAACGTAGGAGACAACAAATTGCCAAAAAATTTTTGACTAATTTTAATTTTTTAATTTATGCAATTTTAATACAAGTGTTTAAAATATCAAAAGATACAAAAAATTTGTTAAGGGGCTGTCCATAAATGATATCCACACTGGAAGGAAAGTAGGGGTTATGACAAGTTAGACAAAGTGAGACAAAGGAAGGGGTTGAGCTTCAGCAGACATCCATTTATTTCATTAAATTTTATACAGTTTATGCATTTTATTATATTTATTTCAAGATTTGCTTTTTTCATTTCTCCTTATGTATCTATCATCATTCATAAAGTGATAAAGGTTTTAAGGGGGGTTGAGTTTTGTCGAATGTCTGAAGAGGGGAGGGGGTTATGGAAAATTGAACAAACAGACGAGAGAGAGGACGAGTAAAAATTTCAAGAAAAATGCAGACAATTTATGGACCCTAAAAGATTTTAATTTTAAAAATGTTTGTCAAATTTAAATCATTAGTTCTAATTTTTTAAAAAGAACAAATTCACATTGAATTTAGGTTGTTATTTTACTTTTTTGTTCTGTATGTTGTTCTTAGCCTACATAATAGTTTGAACTGAAGATAACTCAAATGGAGAAAACATTACAAAAATAAAGAAAATTAAATATTCGATAGCCTTAACAAGCAGAATTCATATATTTAAAGTACTGTACATTGTCAACTTTACTAATTATAACAATAGAAAAAAAAATTACAATTACTATGTATTTTTATAACATAATAATCACATTAATTGAAATTAAAGAAGCCTTGTAACGTTATCAAATTTTCAAAACTAGAACTAATTGTCTTAATTTCACATGACTTACTTTTCTCATTATAAAAATTATTCTGTACCTTTTTAACATTTTCTATTCAGTATTTTAAATCTAATATATTAATTAAAGTATAATAAACAACACAAATATACATTAAAAATTATTAAATCATGGAGGTTACTTTTAGATAATTCAAACATGTATCAACATACAGCTATTGACCTAAATGTAACTTCTACCCAAATGAATTTTATATACTATATATATATATATATCATTTGAATTATTTGTCATTTACAAATGATAAGTGTATCTATTGTTTTATCACCATTTTCTAAGAAACACATATTTATGAACAATTTCCTTTCAACTTAAAAATTACTTTGATAAAAACAAGAAACAAACTGGAAAGAGAATATGAAAATATAGAAAACCTACAAATAAATGGGTTTTTATTTTAAATATAATTAATTGTTAAGTCACAGAATTCATGTCACTTAGAACACTTCTATTTTTCTCGAATTTGACGTAAATATAACGTTAATTCTCGATCTACTTTAAGTAATTAGTATATTAAAATTCAAGTTTTGTATAAATACTTACGCCATGTTTGCTAGAAAAAAAATTCCAATTAAATATAAAGGCAAAATAATATTTAAAATGGCGTCTACTGCTTCTCCTTCTCCCTTTTTTGATTAAACAGCGCCCTCTTTAAATGAATCATCGGAAAACTTTTTATTTTATATCATTTCATTGTGACGTCGATAAACTTGCAAAATATTCCTTACGTCATGATGACCTGTAATGAAATCGTTAATGTTCGTGAAATTGTTATTTGTGTTTTAAATAAAATGTTAATATGTTGTAATTATGGAAAATTAATACTTTATTTTGAAATCAAGTTAGAATGCAAAAATTAGAAATTTTATTTCAACCGCTGAATTTAAAATTAATTTTTTTTTTTCTGTATAAAGCTAGTGGAAGGAACCAAGGTCCTTTATTTTCAATTTAGTACCTTTCAAAACATTCATTTTTATTCTATATTTCTATACTTTTTTTTTTTACTTTGGCAGTAAATGGATGTTTTTCCCCTACAGCCTTTTCAACCTTAAAATTCCCGGTACATAAGACGACAGTTAACACATAAACTAACGTTTTCGATCCTCCACCGAGGTCTTCGTCAGGTTCGTTGATCATGGAATGCGAAAAGAATCGAACGCTTTCGAAATTCAAAAAGATCGAATATCCCCGCGTGCATTCTTTTCGCATTCCATGATCAACGAACCTGACGAAGACCTCGGTGGAAGATCGAAAACGTTAGTTTATGTGTTAACTGTCGTCTTATGTACCGGGAATTTTAAGGTTGAAAAGGCTGTATTGGAATTTATATGTACCGGTAATCACGGGTGAAGATTGTCTTTCTATAGATGTTTTTATTGCTTCCTCATTCAAGTGCAGCAGTTGAACGTATTTTTTTGTAATTAAATTTAATAAAAACTAAACTACAAAATCGAGTTCTTACCGATTCCTGTGAAGCACTTTTTTTTAAACTCTTTCCGCCCTGTGGGCACTAAGAGGGCCTCTTTTAGTAGGCCCATTATGGGTTCGGCCAGGCCCACAATGGGGCGACTGGGTGGTGAGGGACGGGGCCCGACACATCCGAACGGACCAGCCCCCTAAAAATTCCTGGGGATTTCTCGACCCGTTCGGATTCGATCCCAGGTCCCCCAGAGCAGTAAGCTGCCATCTTGACCGCTCGGCCATCCGGCCGCTTCCTGTGAAGCACTGTTATTCGCTTGTGCCAGTAAATATAGGTGGCGTATGAGTCGACCAAAATGGCTGCCACAAAGGGTATAGCGTGCTTGACAATGTACGAGAGTTACCTGTGTGTTGTCTTTTTAATAACTTTTCTCTCTGTAGTCAAAACGTTTTATTCGCATTTGTATCCGACATTAATCCTAGTTGATTTCGTAGTTGTTTAAGTCACTATGATTACACTTTGTGACATTTTAGAATACGTGGCTGATCGAAAAAGATGTCTTACAGAAGGAGAGGAAATACCAAAACTGATAACTTCATATCTATTCAGCTCTTTCTCAGGAAACAATTCACTTCAGTTTCCCACAGCTAATTTTGCTGAGCTTAAAATTCTTTTATACAAATGTTTTCACTCTAATATAGGCCATCGTCAGGTTTTTTTTTTTTAACTCTTTCCGCCCTGTGGGCACTAAGAGGGCCTCTTTTAGTAGGCCCATTATGGGTTCGGCCAGGCCCACAATGGGGCGACCGGGTGGTGAGGGACGGGGCCCGACATATCCGAACGGACCACCCCCGAAAAATTCCTGGGGATTATTCGACCCGTTCGGATTCGATCCCGGGTCCCCCAGAGCGGTAGGCTGCCACCTTTACCGCTCGGCCATCCGGCCGTCCATCGTCAGGTTTAATATTATAATGTTCCAAAATGGAACGTACCGTTTTCGAATATTTTACATATTTAAAATTCAATAAAATAATTTAACTTTAAAATAAATTGAAAGAAGTGTGTATATTAAATGAATAAATAAACAAATAAAACATAGAAAACAAAGCTAAGTAAAAAAAAATATATATTTAAGGGTTTTTAAGTGTCATTCTTTTTTCTATTATATATTTCCACGCTGTTGGAAGCGCATTATCATCCATAGCATTTAGGCAACGGTTTTTCATTTTAATTTTATAAATTTCCACCTTTTCCTTCTCCAAGGCAATGGATAGAGAGTGCACCGTTTAAATGACTTTAGCCTCTTCCCATTTTACAATCGCTTCTTCAGTCTGTGCTATAATTGATAATATTGTGCTGTTGTGTCGTTTGTCAACGTTGTATCAAGTGCTCTTTTTCTTATAAAAATCGAGAATGATCTATAAAAGAGCACCTAATATCTGTAGCTTGCTACGGAACGATAAAGACAGCGTAAAAAAGAAAGGTAAAGCTGGGGTATATAAAATTCCATTTGAAAATCAACAGTTAGGAATCGAAAAAGATTATGTGGGTATGACTAGAAGAAACCTGGCGGTACGTCTGCGATAACATACATACAGTTTTGACAAAGGACACAACACAATATTAGCAAGAGTGAACACTTTCTATTCTAACAAACTACTTTATACCCATAGCAGCCGCCATTATGTAGTTCGTGCTAATACCACTAGGTGTCAGATCTATCGTTGGCACAAGCGAATTAGCAAAAAGCTACTTAAAAACATCAACGATAAAATGTTACACTTGGAAACCATCATCTGCTTCAACCATACAAAAACATTCTAGTGAGGAAGATTCCGATGATGGTGATCTTACCAGTGATTTTTCAATGTGATAATTTTAAAGTTTTGTACTTCGTGTTCACTACTTTTGTTTTAACATTTTGTTCATTTGATTGTTGTTGAGGAATAATAGCATTCTTGCAATATATGAATTTATCCTGTATGAATTTTGTATGTTACATGTAACACTATATATATTTTAATAAATAGAAATTTGATAAATTATAAATTTATATATTATTTATAAGTATATACAGTAGACCCCTCATAACACGGTAGATACGTTCCGTGTTATATGAATCCGTGTTGTACGAGTCACTTAAATACATGAGCCAATCACAAGCCCGGCACTTGTGCAGTTTAGGGGCTACAGCTGTTTAAAAGGTTTCCTTCCATAAAATTAATCGATTCTAGACTAATTTGACTCAACATTTCCAAATCACGTATATTTTTTTCGGAATAATCCACATAAACTATGCTTTAAACAAAAAATTGTAGGATTACTTACCGAGTGTACAACGTTCGACGGCGCCATTGCTTAAGCTTGTTTTCGTCGCGGAGCGGCTTATCGAACGACGGGCGCGTGTTTCCTGATAAGTTATTTTTCTGCGAAAAATTCGCTGAACGTTGGAGACATCATTAATAAAAATATAATTTTTATGGCCGTTGAATAATAAACGTTTTGTAGTAGGTCCAGTGCCCGTTTAAACTCAACGATTTGTACAATATCTGCTATTGGTCCAGATTCGACCAATCCTGTCGCGACACGAGTCGGCGATGACGTTTTACCGTGTTATACGAGTCTCTTTTAGCTTGTTAAACGAACACGATCGCAATTTTTTCGCCGTGTTATACAAATCCGTGTTATAGGGGTCTACTGTATTTAAAAATAATATATAATATACCGGTATACATATATTCAGTAGTTTATGGTCAAAGTAATGCCTGCATTAGTCAATACAATCACTTTTTGACTTACGACGGGGTTCGGTTTCGCAACTTGGGACGTAAGTCGAGAAGTCACTGTACTTACAAACAAAACAGTTAGCCATCTTATACAAGCACACGCAAAGGGTAACTAACTGACGGCCGAATGGCCGAGCGGTCAAGGTGGCAGCCTACCGCTCTGGGGGACCCGGGATCGAATCCGAACGGGTCGAATAATCCCAGGAATTTTTCGGGGGTGGTCCGTTCGGATATGTCGGGCCCCGTCCCTCACCACCCGGTCGCCCCATTGTGGGCCTGGCCGAACCCATAATGGGCCTACTAAAAGAGGCCCTCTTAGTGCCCACAGGGCGGAAAGAGTTAAAAAAAAAAAAAAAGTCCTTCGGTGGAGCGGCTCGCTAGTGAGGGATGGACCCAACGTATTCGGGACAGATCGCTCATGGAAAATTTCTGGAGTTGTTCGTCAGGACTCGATCCAAGTATTCTAGTAAGCTAACGACTTTATTGTCTTGATGATTCAGCCGTCAATTATCATAAAGTTCTATTTATTTCTTCAGTCGTTCGTAAACATAACAGAGTACTTGTTTATATATTTTCTCAGACGTTTATTTTCCATTCATTTTAATAAATACAATTGTCTCTCTTTATATCGCGCTTGTCGGGAGACAAAGACAAAGCGCGATATAACCGAGTACTAAAAATTCTGGGCTTATACTAAATCGATATTATGGAATCTCTATCCTCTATTTCATCAGCAAGTGTTTCTGATATAAAATAAGCTTAGTTTTGAATAAAGTACCTAGATATTAGAGTAGCGACATACGAGTCATCGCCGCCATGTTCTGTCAACTGTCATCACGTGGTCTATGGGTTTACATTAAGAAATGACAATTTCCTTAGTTTAATCAAGCATTTTTACGGATAAAATGCTTCATTAAACTAAAAAAATCGTCATTTCTTAATGAAAACCCATAGACCACGTGATGACAGTTGACAGAACATGGCGGCGATGACTCGTATGTCGCTACTCTGATATCTAGGTACTCTAGTTTTGAAATACTGTACTAAATTTTATTCGTGGTTATATCGTATTAAATGACGTTATGTAAACATAGACACCAGTGAACACCCATTTAGTATTATTGTTTCTTTAACAATGACATTTAATAAAGACAATACTGTCGATATAAAAACAAAATATCAGTTGCGATTTTATTATACAGTATTATATTTCACAATGAATCGCTTATTAAAAATTCGTATAATTTATATTTTATTAATAAAAATTATAAATACAGTAATTTAAAATTTAAAAAATAAAAATTAAACATATAATAGAACATGAAAACTTATAAAATTACAAAGAGTAAAAATTCTCAAAAAAGCAGAATAAAGTTACTACTGTATAGAGCTAGTGGAACTGACAATGAGTTGAGCGCCAACTGTACTGTACAGTACAGTACATGCAGAATCAATACATTAATACAAAAACTAAACAAGCACCTGATCACTCGCTGAGAGATATTTATTCTTAACACAAACGTTTTCAATCCAATCAATGGATCATCATCAGGTAAAATTAGAACATTACAAAAATAGAACAACAAGTTCAAAATACAAAAAATATAACGGCTAACCAATATGTAACTAACAGCACAATAACGTTTCTAAATATCAACAAATTAATAAAAATGCTGCTAAAATTAACAATAAAATATTAATATATAACAAACAAATAGTGTATACAAAATATTAATACCTCCGCCTTAATAAACAAATTAATAACACTAAATATTAACACTGCTTAATAAGCTGTACAGAGTTTTTCATTTAACTATACATATTAATAAAGCTACCGTTCTTATTTGAAGTTTATAACTGCAAACTTCCATGCGGAAGGAAGCCCCTCGGCATCTCTTGCGTTGATGCAATTCCCTTTAAGCTTGCTTTTATAGATTTCTAATTTTTCGGCCGTTCTTGCCAAGGTCGGGGAGTGTATTTGCTTCAGTATATCTGCTTCATCCCATCTTACTATTGAGCCTTCTGCTTGTGCCATTTGTGACAATACTGTGGCATTAGAACCTTTTCTAACATCATATCTGTGCTCTTTTATCCTTACCCCTAGATTTCTAGTAGTAACCCCAACATAATCTTTACTTATTCCTAACATCTGATTCTCGTATGGAATCCTATAAACGCCGGACCTATCTTCTTTCTTAATTAACCCTTTATCATTTCTGAGAATTCTGTACAGATTCGGAGCTCTTTTTAAGATTATCTTTGTATCCTTTATATGTGCGATTTCTTTCATAATGCTTCCTAAGCGCTTGTTGTACGTAAATTTCGTGTATGTAGATGGACCACGCCCACGACCAGGTACTGCATCGGTACTAACTTCTAATTTATTGATAATCCCCTTTAAAACATTCCTCTTGTAGCCCAATGCTTCTGCTACCTGCGTGATTCTTTCTATTTCTGCATCCCTGTCTATAACACTTTCGCAGTATAAAAAAGCCCTCATAACTAACGCTCTAAACGCTGCTAATTTATATTTATAGGAATCGTTAGAGCCAGCCGGAATATAAAGTGGGCTATGAGTTGGTTTAATAAATACCCCGGTAGATATACGTCCCTCTCTAAACATTAGGAATTCACATCATAGGAATGAGTTGGTAGAGAAGGTTAATCTTGTTTGCTGCGAGTCATTCTTTGCGTTTGAAGGACAAACGTATAAGCAATGCCGAGGGGTCCCTATGGGAAGCCCAATTTCTGGGCTATTGTGTGAGCTTGTTGTTAGTAGGCTTGAGGTTAAAGTTTTGCGTAGTTTCAAGAACAGTATCGTATACTACAAAAGGTATGTCGATGATATATTCATAATTTGGAAAAGCAATCGTTTAATTGCTAGATTTATTGACAAGATCAATGATAATGAAGATGGCCTAAGCTTAAAACTAGAGCAAAAAAGCTCGGTTATGATACATTTTTTGGACATTAAGGTTATGTTTAGAGAGGGACGTATATCTACCGGGGTATTTATTAAACCAACTCATAGCCCACTTTATATTCCGGCTGGCTCTAACGATCCCTATAAATATAAATTAGCAGCGTTTAGAGCGTTAGTTAGGAGGGCTTTTTTATACTGCGAAAGTGTTATAGACAGGGATGCAGAAATAGAAAGAATCACGCAGGTAGCAGAAGCATTGGGCTACAAGAGGAATGTTTTAAAGGGGATTATCAATAAATTAGAAGTTAGTACCGATGCAGTACCTGGTCGTGGGCGTGGTCCATCTACATACACGAAATTTACGTACAACAAGCGCTTAGGAAGCATTATGAAAGAAATCGCACATATAAAGGATACAAAGATAATCTTAAAAAGAGCTCCGAATCTGTACAGAATTCTCAGAAATGATAAAGGGTTAATTAAGAAAGAAGATAGGTCCGGCGTTTATAGGATTCCATACGAGAATCAGATGTTAGGAATAAGTAAAGATTATGTTGGGGTTACTACTAGAAATCTAGGGGTAAGGATAAAAGAGCACAGATATGATGTTAGAAAAGGTTCTAATGCCACAGTATTGTCACAAATGGCACAAGCAGAAGGCTCAATAGTAAGATGGGATGAAGCAGATATACTGAAGCAAATACACTCCCCGACCTTGGCAAGAACGGCCGAAAAATTAGAAATCTATAAAAGCAAGCTTAAAGGGAATTGCATCAACGCAAGAGATGCCGAGGGGCTTCCTTCCGCATGGAAGTTTGCAGTTATAAACTTCAAATAAGAACGGTAGCTTTATTAATATGTATAGTTAAATGAAAACTCTGTACAGCTTATTAAGCAGTGTTAATATTTAGTGTTATTAATTTGTTTATTAAGGCGGAGGTATTAATATTTTGTATACACTATTTGTTTGTTATATATTAATATTTTATTGTTAATTTTAGCAGCATTTTTATTAATTTGTTGATATTTAGAAACGTTATTGTGCTGTTAGTTACATATTGGTTAGCCGTTATATTTTTTGTATTTTGAACTTGTTGTTCTATTTTTGTAATGTTCTATTTTTACCTGATGATGATCCATTGATTGGATTGAAAACGTTTGTGTTAAGAATAAATATCTCTCAGCGAGTGATCAGGTGCTTGTTTAGTTTTTGTATTAATGTATTGATTCTGCATGTACTGTACTGTACAGTACAGTTGGCGCTCAACTCATTGTCAGTTCCACTAGCTCTATACAGTAGTAACTTTATTCTGCTTTTTTGAGAATTTTTACTCTTTGTAATTTTATAAGTTTTCATGTTCTATTATATGTTTAATTTTTATTTTTTAAATTTTAAATTACTGTATTTATAATTTTTATTAATAAAATATAAATTATACGAATTTTTAATAAGCGATTCATTGTGAAATATAATACTGTATAATAAAATCGCAACTGATATTTTGTTTTTATATCGACAGTATTGTCTTTATTAAATGTCATTGTTAAAGAAACAATAATACTAAATGGGTGTTCACTGGTGTCTATGTTTACATAACGTCATTTAATACGATATAACCACGAATAAAATTTAGTACAGTATTTCAAAACTAGAGTACCTAGATATCAGAGTAGCGACATACGAGTCATCGCCGCCATGTTCTGTCAACTGTCATCACGTGGTCTATGGGTTTTCATTAAGAAATGACGATTTTTTTAGTTTAATGAAGCATTTTATCCGTAAAAATGCTTGATTAAACTAAGGAAATTGTCATTTCTTAATGTAAACCCATAGACCACGTGATGACAGTTGACAGAACATGGCGGCGATGACTCGTATGTCGCTACTCTAATATCTAGGTACTTTATTCAAAACTAAGCTTATTTTATATCAGAAACACTTGCTGATGAAATAGAGGATAGAGATTCCATAATATCGATTTAGTATAAGCCCAGAATTTTTAGTACTCGGTTATATCGCGCTTTGTCTTTGTCTCCCGACAAGCGCGATATAAAGAGAGACAATTGTATTTATTAAAATGAATGGAAAATAAACGTCTGAGAAAATATATAAACAAGTACTCTGTTATGTTTACGAACGACTGAAGAAATAAATAGAACTTTATGATAATTGACGGCTGAATCATCAAGACAATAAAGTCGTTAGCTTACTAGAATACTTGGATCGAGTCCTGACGAACAACTCCAGAAATTTTCCATGAGCGATCTGTCCCGAATACGTTGGGTCCATCCCTCACTAGCGAGCCGCTCCACCGAAGGACTTTTTTTTTTTTTTTAACTCTTTCCGCCCTGTGGGCACTAAGAGGGCCTCTTTTAGTAGGCCCATTATGGGTTCGGCCAGGCCCACAATGGGGCGACCGGGTGGTGAGGGACGGGCCCGACATATCCGAACGGACCACCCCCGAAAAATTCCTGGGGATTATTCGACCCGTTCGGATTCGATCCCGGGTCCCCCAGAGCGGTAGGCTGCCACCTTGACCGCTCGGCCAGCCGGCCGTCTCCACCGAAGGACTAGCTGAACTCACGATAGGCTTTTTTTTTATAAGCCTTCCTGCCCTGTGGTCACTAAGAGGGCTTTTTTTTAGCAAGCCCATTATGGCCAGTGCTTCAATGGAGCGGTCGGTTGGTGAGAAACATATCTGACCATTCCTGAAAAATTCGCTTGGTTTTTCGATTCGTTCGGATACGATTCCGTGTTCTCCATAATGTTGGGCAGTCGCGATTGCCGATCGACCGTCTGGCCATCAAGAAGTCTACAATGGGCTTGATTAAAAAAACCCACAGGAAGGAAAGCCTAAAAGATGAATGTCAAGAGTAGTCTATATTTTCCTGTCATAAATTTTAAAATGATAACAAAAACCAGTTTAATAATACAAATTAAAATTTATCTCCTTTATCTATTTTAGATAGAATGAATTATAAAGAAGCAATCTGCCGTAAAGACTATCCATTAATTTAACACATTATTACAAATGTTAGAAAAAATTATTAAATTACTTATTAAATTATATAACAGTTTAAGTGAATTATAAATTAATATTTTGTTGAATTCAATTTTTAATATTTGTATTATTATAAATTATCGATCACATTTTAAAATTTTCCAATATAATAACCCCCTACAAAAATTTTATAAGAGCAAATAGACTTTTACGTATTTTTCGATTCTAAACATTAACAGCACAAAAATATAAAAATACAGACGAATTATTTAAGCTGAATTTTCAACTACGTATATCGAAATGGCGGACTTTTAATCAAATTAAAATTAACAAATAATGTTATCCATTTATCGACTAATGCGGTCCGTTATTCGAACTGACCTACGAGTATCCAACGTGCAATTTGTAAAACGCGATTCCATAGGTTATTTTAACGCGCCTTAAAGTAAAATAACCAATAGTGTCGCGCTTTACTACAAAGACCTTAGAGTAGAGTTCACTCCGCGGGAGTACTTCACTATGGTCACGATGTCTTGAAATGATCATTTGGTTAGTGTGATGGTTGACAACAACGATGTTACTTTATGTTTACCGCCGATTAATCGTTATCGGTGGCCTATTGTTTTTATCTCTATGGTATTTATCGACTTTCATGTACAGTCTGATTGCGATTGGTGTGTATATTTCGGGTATAACGATATATGTTCGACGAAGGAGTCGAAAGGAGTCCACACGCCAATTAGGCTTAGCTCGATATCAGAAAAGGTCGAAACAGAAGTTTGTTCAGAATCAAAAAGTCGATCTAAATCACTCGAATTCCAATGATTATTATAATCATAAGGAAATAGACGATAAAGTAAAGCACAGAAATGTACAGCATTCGTTAAGTAATTCAGAAGAAGTAGGTTCAACGAAAACAAAATATCCATTTAATAATTTTAGGTAAGGATTAAAACTTCATTATAATTAACATTATGTTTCTTAATTATAATTCAGTTGTATATTTAATTGTGTTATTCATTAAGGTAACTTGAATGAAGAGTCTATGTAACTTACTTTCCAATTAAACTTATCAAATTTTACTACTTATTATATAAACATTATATTTTAAAATTTATTTTTAAGTTATTTTAACTTTCCTCTATTCATGATTTGTGTTCTTAATTGTTTTTATTATACTTTTATGTTAAAATGTGTAAAATAGCTTGTTCAATTGATATATTTATTATTAATGTGATATAAGTACATTTTGAACATGTAAACTTTTTAATTACAGAATAAATGTTAAATATCTGTTAAGAAATACTAAGTTTTTCTGTACAGTTTAATGATTATTATATAAAACAGTACAATAAAAAAAAATTACAAGATTTAACCATCAATATAAGAATTATATAGCATAATATTTATATTTTATAGCAAGAAATGATATTTTGTTGTATAAATTTAAATTAAATTTAATATATTGACATTCAAAATTGAAAATCCAACTTTTTTCGCTTGTTTGTAACACTATGCCATGTGATAGTTCATTTTCGTGATTAATTCTGTAATAAGATTGTATTAAAACAATAATTCTAATTATCAAAAAAGAAATAATAAAAATGGCATTCAAATTACAATAGGACCTTGATTTAATGGACTAATAACTAATTGGAGGAAAGGGTATCTGCTATTGCTGAAAGTCCATTAAAAAAATTTCTAAATTTTTCTTTTAAGATAGAAATGCTTTCTCTGTTAAAATCAAAATCTGTTAAATTGGGGTTCATTAGAACAAGGGCCTATTGTATTTGTAAATTGTTGAAATTCATTTTATATAATTTTTTTCCATGTTATATCGAATTATTACCAAATGAGATATGCCAGATTATTTGGTAATACTACATTGATATACACTGTGCATTATTTTATATCAAATATTGAAAATCTACAAGAAAAAATCATAAACACGTGAATTGTATTAAATAGTATGATCAAAAGTTAAAAGAAAAACTACCAAAATAGATTTATATTGATTAGAGAATTACCTTATAATGAAATAATAATTTTAGTTTAAATTCTAAAAACTTCAAGGGAAAAAACTGACATTTTTTTCAAGCTTTTGGTTTGAATTGATGATGAAGCGCTAACATCTCAAACATTGTATATATAACTAGCAGATGCGCTCTGCATTGCTCGGGCAAAAAATAACAACAGCAAAGATTAAGATTTAGATTATTTTGTACTTCTAACCCTTCTACTATATTATATTATAGTATTTGATTTATATTTACAAAGGTTATCTTAGGTAAAGGTTTATCACACCAAGTGCCCAATCTAACACATTTTAAAAATTCTTTAAATTGTGTACAGTAGAGGAATAAAGAATTTTTAAAATGTGTTAGATTGGTTATTCGGTGTGATAAACCCTTATGTAAGATAACCTTTATAGTTATATAGCCAATCTTACCCATTTTCACCAAGAATTAGGTCCCCCCCTCTTCTGAGGCTTATTAGACAATTTTTAGATGGGTCTAAAAATATGTTCTATTTTCTTCAAAAAACTGCATCTAAAATAGTACAGTAGAAGCAGAGTTCTTCAGGGTAATCCGTAACCCTCTCCCTCTCCTTGCGGAGGAGGGGGGACTTTCCAAAAAATCTTATCTTAGTGTGCATTCTCATGGCATACCCAAACTGTGTACCAAATTTCAACTTTCAACTCCTAATCATTTGGGCTCTGTGCTTATTATTATTATTATCAACCTATCTCGATTATATTATAAGATTAAATTTGGTTTCTTAGTTAAAATTGTCTTTGTTATTCTCTATTACCAGTAATGTGAAGTTTTCATTTTAAAAATTATGTAAAAGCTAAGTAAAAAACATTTAAATTAAAATGTATAATTTTAAATAATTTATCTTATCAGTAACTGAAGTACTAAAATAAACTTAAAAGTATAAACTGTTAAATTAAGATAATCAAAAACCTTTGCAATAAACAAAATAATTAAAAGTTTAAATGCTATTAATCATCTTATTATTAATGTAAAAAAAGCTTATGTTGAAAAATTTCTTTATATGTTTATATTTTATCTGTAAAAAGTTTGAATAATTTATTTAATTACAATCATAGTAAAGATAGAATTTTATTTGCTGAATTTTTATATGTTGGCTTAAATGTTGGTTTAAACCAGCGTTTCTCAAAGTGGGCGATAATGCCCCCTTGTGGACGGTGAATAAATCTAGGGGGCGCTGGAGGCAGGGTACTGAATGGTGATCAAAGGTAAAAGTTCCCTTTCCTCTGTCAAACGAATAAGAGGAAGCATTGCATTTAATGGTTTCCAGATGTCGAGAACAATGTACGGTAAGGGCACAAAGTGTGAGATTCATAGAAAAGTTTTCCTAAGAATATTTCCAATCCTTTCTCACACGGGGGGGCGTTGGGTATAACTTTATGGAACAAAGGGGGCGGTGGATCAAAAAAGTTTGAGAATCACTGGTTTAAACTAAAATTATATAGAAACTAATAAATTTAATAAATATATAGCGGAAGTTATAATTAGTATTATAAATTTTGCATTAATAATTTACAACATAATTATTCTAATATTTCATAAAGATTAAATTTTATATTGAATTATATTATTAATTGTTCAAAAAATTTTTACTATGGAAATGTTACTTATATAATAAATTAACATTTAAAATTGTTTTATGCTTGTGAATAATAATAATACTTTTATTCAAAATGTATGCAGTAAAAATTTGCATTTAAAAAGAAATAAACAATGTGTTACTTCATATAATATGTATTAAAACAAAAAAATAAAATGTACATAAATTTCTAACAGATTTTAAACACATCTGTTAAATAATTTAATCACATGAAGGTATTTTTGAAATGAGCAGAATTTTTTATTACAGGTTGAGGCTATTAAGCAATGACTATAATTGAAATTCTTCCATTATATAAATTTAGTTGTTAATAATTAGTAGTAAAACAAATATCCAAAATACTGGTGGTAAAATAATGTGTAATCAAAATATATTTAAATTTTAACATGTATGTATTTGGAATAAATATATACGAGTAAAAATATTTGCAGGCATAACCTATGAACAAATTGCATTGTTTCAGGTTCTACTTGTCAAATATTTTAAATAATTGTAATATTAATTTAGTTTGTTAAAAAATTTAAAAAATGATTTAATCCTTATTTGTTACTAATGTTATATTTTTTTGTGTCAAAATTATGTATGTACATAGATATGTGTACATGTATGTTTTTTAACCTTATTTGGCTCTTATTTTAATATGAGTATTTTGTTATTTTGTTTTATTTTGATTAATAACCGTTATTTTTATTAAAAAAAAACAAATTTTTAATCTAATCTCCATAGTAAGAAACTGATTAAAATTTTCCTTTAGATACTTTGTAGTAAATAGTCACAATCGTAGCAATCTGTTTTAGATATTTTTTTGTTGAAATCATATAACAATAATGTTATAATTTTTATTCATTTTGTTTGTGCAGTTTTCTTGCATTATCTGCTTTGTTTTCAGTATGTTTATTTCATTATTGTAAGTGTAATGTAAACTTGTTAAAAAATAATTTAAAGGATCAGATATAAAACTTGTCAGCTTTGATTAAATTTAGAATTACAATGGTGATTTTCTTGTTATACATAATGAACAGTACTACATATATTATTTGTTTATAAATAAATATTTATGATTAAAACAAAATACTTCGAATATCAATACTGAACAGTTTTTCATTTAATAATACAGTGGGTGATTGGATAACAAACACTTTCGTGTAAGATTTTTATGATTGGACAACGAACACGTCTGGATAACAAACACTTCACAGAACAAACATAAGAAGCAGCAATGTAAAATAATGAATACCGATTGATCCTCCCTTGTCTTCGGGCAAAAATTCAAAACTTTTCGGAGCGTGGGAGGTATCGACATCGACGCTCAACCTGATATATACTGATCGGATAATATTCCTCTGAATTTTGAAACTGTCCCTTGTGATTCTAGCCTTTTATTTTTCTGACAGAAACAATTCTTTTATAGTATTCATGAGACTGTTGGATGGGCACTTGTTAAGTTTTGCGTCTGTTTTTTATTTTCGAAAGGTGAGAGTATAATAGCAAAGGTAGAGAGTGGGCAGAAGATGTTTGATGTTCCTGGGCAGTATGGTTCGAATAGGTCTACAGTAGGCTGCAGTTCAATCTTATTTAAGAAAGATACAGTATAATCAAGAAGACTCAAGCAGCTAAACAAGTAACAAAAATCACATCTAAGAAATAAAGAACATTGAAGAGCTCATAATGGACCTGAAACAGATCTGACGACAGAAGAACGCCAAGAACTCTTGAATGAAGAACACCAAAAGACTCGGCGAGATATGTTTTCTTCTGAAAAAAAGGATTAATGCCGATATCTGCTCTTAAACATCTTTTGAAGAAGTGGGAGGATGTCAGAACGACAGTCTTAGAATGGCATCCAAACCAGGTTGAGGTTAATAGGCTTGAGGGATCTCTACAATTACAATGCTATTAATTACTTCTGAAAAATCCTGAAGAAGGAAGAAAAGCAATCGACATTAGACAGATTCTTTAACCCCTACAAACGGAAAAAACATGATTAATAAAAACGCAAGACTGTGTATATATGTATTTTTAAATTTTACATATAAATAAACGTAGTAAGAAAGTATATATTTTTTTTTATTTCTCAGGTCTCTGGAACGAATTAATCAAATTCTCATAAAAACCTATGGTAAATCGATAATCGGTTAACGAACAATTCGGATAGCGAACAAAATCTTGGAACGGATTATGTGCGTTAACCGATCACCTACTGTATATTTTACACACTTTTTCAGTTGACATTCATTTTGACAAATATACAGAAAAAATTTATCTTTAATTACTGCTGATTTTTAAAATTTAAATAGTATTTGAAACAAAATAATTGTATTTCTATTTCAAAAAATCAACGAAGTTGATAACCTTTAAGTTAAAAAATATATTTTAGTTTATTTGATATTTCAATTTTTAATTGTAAATTTAAGATTGGAACAGAGAATTCAAATGGCAAAACACACCTTGGTATTCCATAGAATTAAGTTTCATAATTTAAATTATGAATCGGTACTACTGAGAAAACATTATCTTAAAAATGATATATGTTTAAATGTTTTGAAATGTATTATTTTATATCTTTGATATGTGATCTGAGAATGTCTATTAAATAAGCTCTGTTATGCAAAAAGCTACTAATCCTCAAATGTATGAAAATGGGTTGTGTATGAATTCAGTATTGTTCAATGTTTATTTTACAGAAATAATTTTCAAACCACACAACTACTATTAATATATTCAAAAAGCTCGGTGAACACAGTTCTTGATACTGAACTCTTTTTAGGCCCCATAATATTATCAGTTTTTTAAAATAAAAACTTCAAAAAAGCCATGTGGAAAGATTCAGAGAACAGAAATCAACTATTTCAAAAAGTCTATGTATATAACTGTGAAAGTCTCGTTTCATAAACCATTCATAGCCAGTAAAATATAGTTTTACAAATCTTAAATGCAGCGTCTCTTCTTGTGTTTGTTCTGTGAGGTGTTTGTTATCCGAACACGCGTTTGTTGTCCAAACATAAAAATCTTTTGTGAAAGTGTTCGTTGTCTGAACTGTTTGTTAGCCGACCACCCACTGTATTTCATTTTATACTGTAAAAAAGTTAACTCAAACTACTTTTGGAATTATATTATTCATTGCAAACTTTATAAATATTACATACTAAAAATTTTTTTGTTTTCAATCTTACATTTTTGTCAGCTCATGTTTATATTTTTTTTAATATTCAATAAGATTCTTTTATCTGGTAACCTTAAATTACCATTTTATTATTATTTCCAGTTTTTTTTATGAATAGAATATGACATTGACAAAGTATCTTATATAAATTGTTGAATATTGACAAGAATTTCAATACAGAGTTTAAATGGATAAATCTGCTATTGGATAATACTACTGTTATAGAAGAAATTATTATATAACATTTCAGAATGTTAATTTTTGTTAGTCTTGATATGAAAATTAATTTTAATAATAATAAATAAATAGTAAAACATCTGACAATATGTATTCAAAATTAGAAAATAAAGACTTTATATTTCTTTCAGGAATAATAGTAATTTATTCCTTAAATAGTAATAGTAGTAATAATTTTTAAGATTGTATTTGATGAAAAATCCATTATTCAAACCATTATATATGTGTAAGGCAGCGATTCTTGACCTTCTTAGCTCCGTGACCCCTCAAATAGTAAATATAAATAAAATTATTATTTCGATCCGCCTTCCAAAGGAATAATAACCAATTAAGAAAACAATTTGCTTTTGTGTGTTCCTAATGTAGATCCACGTATGGAGAAAATTCTAAATGAACGAATGCAACCATCACATTAATTTCTTTTCTTTACATGTGTACTTATTATAAGTAAAATGTTTATAAGTTTATAATAAATGATTTTTTCTCATAAAATGATTTCATTATTGTTTCGCGACTCCCCTTTAATATCACCGCGACCCCCAGGTTGAGAAATGCTGGTGTAAGGTATTCATAAATTTTATGTAAATGTACATTATGTTACGTTATAAACATATTTTAATTTATGAACACCTTAACACATTTGAGGTGTTCATAAATTAAGGTGTTTATTAAAATTAAGCATTTGAGGTGTTCATAAAACTTTTTTATGACAAACCTGAATATAAATTAGCCAAAATTTTTTATGATGATTAATTATTTTTACTTAGTGCTTCTGAAATACTTTTTATTTGTAATTATTTCTGATTAAAATGAAATTTTTTGTATCAGAAAGATATATGATCTAAAACATTTTGATTCAATGAATATATTTTTTTTCTGTTCATAACTTTTACAATTGATGATTTTTGTAATTGTAGCATTTTGAATTATAAAGTATTTAATTACTTTGTAGAATAATGTTATTTCTATTATTAGTTTATAAATCTGCGATTTGTTAGATCTATTTTTTAAAGAAGTTTGAAAAATTTTAAAATAATGAATATGTTAAATAAAGAAAATATTTCTATTTTTAGAAATTTTGAAATATATTTTTATTTCAAATTAGTCAATTGATAGCTAAAATTATAATAATTTTTTATTTTAATATGCTTAAATTTTATATAAGAATACTATTTGGTGAATGACCTGTAAACTTCAGACAAAGGACATTGAACTTAATATATTGATGTCTGACAGCAAGACTTTTTGCTTTTGATTTTGTAATTTTGAAAAAGGATTTAATTTTAAGTTGTATTAGAGACAAAATATTTGAGTTAATTTATATTTTTCATGTTTTTAATAATTTTTTAAAATTAATATTTATTTATTATTTTTTAAAATAATAACCTTTTCTTATCATTTTTCACAATTGAATAACTTATATCTGATTTTGGTGTAGTAATTCATTAATGTTTTTGGTTTGTTGATATAAATGAAAATTGTGAAAGTCTACTTCATACCTTTTTCAAATTGATGTTTTAGTTTATCTGTAAAGATAAATTGGAAAATCAATTTCAAATATTAAAAATATATTACTTGCTAGTACTGTATTTTACTGTACTGTTTTGTAATTATATTTGCTATAAGTCATTTATAAATGAAGATTAAGAAAGGTTCGTTGATAGTTAAATATTTTTATAAATTTATTTATTTGGATTTTTCTGTGAATATGTAAGATTATTTTACATTTTATATAAGTGTAGTTAAGTATGGTTTGACTAAATAAATGGAAATAAAAACAATTTAATTCCAAAAAAAAGTAATTATAGATAGATAATATATTGTAAATTAAATTAAAGATTTTTTTTGGATAATTTTATTATTATTATTTTTATTCTTTTATCATGTTTTAGTTTTTGTTTTTTCGCTGCATCTGGAAGCAGGGTTTAGGCTGGGAAAAAATTTTCTGTTGCATTTTAGCTAATTTTACTAAAAAAGTTGTAGTAAAGTTTTAGAAACCATAGCTAACATTTTTTATCTGTAAGGCTGCCCATAACAATACACAATACATTATTGTTTATTCTCATAGATACTGTACATTATTAGTGTACTGCACTACTAATATAACCATAAATCTATTGTTACAAGCCACAAGTGTCATAAATTATTGAACAATCCTTCTTGGTTTTGATTCATACCAGGAAACAAATGCGGAATGAAAATCAAATTCTCATCTTGAGGAGTTATTTATGGAGATGTTTAACAAGTTACTGATATTTGTTACATCAAGACAGTTTCTAATTGGAGTTTTTGTTAATATCAAATCACTGAAACCTGTCACACTTAACAGTGTGTACTGGATGTGAAAGAACAAATTCAATAACTGTTGATATATGAGGGTAATCTGAGAGATGATCATTTTATAAACTTTTGCTGATGACACATCCTTACATCTGACAGCCACAAAACTTTTAACAAATCCCATTCCATCAGAAATTGTTTTTTTAAAATTACAATATTAACAATTAAGTATTCGTTTATTGGAAACTTTTGGGTCTATAAAGCAGAGAATATGTGACATCCCATACACAAGATGACATTTGTCAAGGTAGACTTTTCTTTCGTGTAGTCAGAGAGATGAGAGATTGCACTCGGTCGGTAATAACTGTTTCATTTTAGAAGAGATAGGATGACGTTAGGTTGCCACTCACTCGGTATCGAGTTGATTTGGCTGGCAATTTTAAATCAAGACTGACAGTTGACGAAAATACTTAAGTTTCGACAAAACAATTTAAAATATAAACAAAATTATATTTTAATTGAAAAAATATCAAAAACAAAGTAAAAATTATAGTATTATTAATTAACATATATGAAAATGTGTTGTTTTAAATACAGTAGAGCATCGATTATCCGAACACTGATCAACTGAAACATGGGTTAACCGAAAGCATTTCAGTCAGACTGTGTTGTGCTGAATTGAATGGTTTTGATACTAGATTAACTTCTAAAGTATAATTTTTTTTTGTTTTTATATTTTTCAATATATTTATATTGTTTGTACAAAATAAAGAAATAATTTTTAATGATACAATAGCCATGATGATTATTATAAAAATTTCCATTTGGCTTAACATGGACGAAAATTCAACGCGAAGCGACATGCAATGGAGAAAAATTTCAACATAGGATATATTAATATACTATTATTGGGATATACTAATTACATGAGATATACTAATATACCATATTAATAATGTATTTTTTTTTTGTAAATAATCAGTTATCCGAAAAATTGATTTTCCGAACAACCCCAGTCCCCAGTTGATTCAGATAATCAATGCTCTGCTGTGTTGTTAGGTAGCATTTTAGCATTTCTTAATTGATTTTGATGCTGATTTATCACTTGAAAGAGGTGATTTTATTGTTTTTTTACCCTGTTTATGGTGTACACTTGTAGTTTTCTAAAAATAAATCAATTTTTCTCTCTGACAATATAATAGATTTAAAAATACCAAAAATAAACTAAATCTTATAGTTTTAGAAAAAAAAAAATTCTTCCTACTGATAAGATTTGAAACACATAAACCATCTGATTATGAACCCTTCATGCACCACTGAGTCACTGGCCAAAGTGAAAGCAGTGGAAATTCTAAAGGTTTTAAATAATTATGCAATTTTCAACCTTAATTTTCTCATTTAATTTTGAGTGTTGCATCCTACTGCTTGGCACATGTTAGTTTTTGGGGATGCACTATATCCTCAACAACTTTGATCAAAATGGGTAACCCCCATCATGCTATCCTCTCGTCAGTAACAGACAAGCAACATTTTCATTGTAAAAATCATACATATTTTAAAATATATTAAAACTTGTTTGATATTAAAAGTTTTTATATCTTTAAAATAAATTAAGTATTAATAAATAATTTGAAATGTAATAAAAATATTAATTTAAACAATGTTTTTTGTTAGATATAAAGCGCCAGCATTAGAAAATGCATTGAGGATGACATTAACTGCAAGAAGAAGATATCCAACTCATCAAGAGCGTTATTCATTGATCGGACAGTTTCCAATTGTTCAACTTAGTAAAGAATCACTTCCAGTTTTAAAAAATTACAACACTTCCATGATGTCCAATCAGATCACAGTTAAAATAGCACCTCCAGATAATTTTAAACCATCTTTTTCAAGGTAAATAATATTAGTAGAATATGTTTCATTTAATATTTTAAATTAGAATGTTTCTTCAGAAGAATTTAAAAGTATCACAGCTGGGAGTGAGTTTATAAACCAAATAATTATATCTTTCAGTACTTTTCCAGCAGAATTATTATTGCTGACAAATGTTTTTGACTCTATGTATAGGCCTTCCTCAGGTCTGTCACTAATTCTCCAGTATTTGGCACTTGTCAGCATTCTATTTTAGAGCATGCTACTAACGTACCTGAGGAAGGCTTATAAAGAACATTTTTGACATTTTATAAATGTCAAAAATATTTGTTTTATTTCAATAAAGTGAGTTTTGCTGGATTTTAGTTTCTGTGTTGTTAGTTTGTATTATATCCAATTCAAAGTTAATTGTAAATTGGATTACTTTTACATATAATTTTTGTTGAATTTATATTAATAAAAAAAATACAAAATTTGATAGCTAAAATTTACAACAAGAGGTACTGACATACAAAAGCAGTCTGTTCGGTTTTCTTAACTTCATCTTGAAACAGTAAAAAGGAGGTAGGGAATGCAGAGAATCTTGTTCTAGTCCATTTTGTCAAATGGAATAATAAGAATCCTCGGAGAATGATAGGAGAAGAAACAGGAAAAATGGTGGAAACTATTTTCAATATCCTTAGGAATGAGGAGGACAGGATTTATGAAAGGGATTGAATGAACCTCTCTATCAGGGTATCTTACCTTTGATAGAAAGAGGGGCAACACGAGAGGACTCATAAAACTATAGGAATAATAACAATTATAACTGTACCTGGATATTAAATAGAAATGAAATTTGGAAACAAATGATTAATAGTATAAATGAAATGGATAGAAAAGTGGTAGTTGAGTCTAAAGAAAAAGTATATAATTTGGTTATAATCAGTCATAATCAGCCATTTAACCATTACAGTAATCCCTTGCTACTTCGCGTTTCATTTATTGCGGCTTCAGTATATCAGGGATTGTTCAAAAATATTCATCAAAAACTCAAAATTGAGAAATTATGGCGCAAAAGTTGCTCGCACGCTAGCAGAAGGCAGAGAGTGTCCACACAATTCAAAATCCACGTCTCTGATTGGCTGGCTAGCAACCCGCCATTTGATATACCTCCCGACTCAGGAATCTCGCAAGCTGATTGGCCTAGATGTTTCATCCACCTTCGCTCTCATACCCAGCTAAGATGATCGCGCTCATTTAAATCAATGTTTGAGTGATGCTTAGTCTCGTGTGCTAATTTTTGTTGTTCTCTTGTGTCTTTTTGTTCAAAATAGTGCTTGTGACGCCCTTGAAAATGGCTCCTAAACGTCCTCCATCCTTTAAATCCTCTAGTGAACCCAAGAAGAAGAGAAAAATGATGACATTGAATGAGAAAGTTAATTTATTGGACATGTTTAAGGCAGGCCATAGCTATGTGTCTGTTGCACGCCATTACGGATTGAACGAATTGACGGTTTGCTACATAAAAAAGGATGAAGTGAATGTCCATAAAACTGCCTCGATATCGTTCTCCAAGGACACTAAGCGAGTTTTGACTTCTTGTAATAAGCGAATTGTGAACATGGAGAATGCCTTATCAGTGTGGATATCGGACTGTCGGGAAAAGAAGGTTAGTCTCGATACCAATATGATTCGGACTAAAGCCAAAGCCCTGTATGATAGACTCGTTCCTGAAGGAGAGTTGAACGAAGGTGACGAGACGACGACAAAATGAACCTCAGCCTAGAACCAGTGCCTCGAGTGATCCTACCCCACAAGAAAAACGTGATTTTGTTGCCAGCAAGGGCTGGTTCGAGAAATTCAAGAGGAGATTTGGCCTTTGCAGCATTCCTTTGTATAGGGAGGTTTCCTTGGCAGACCAAGAGGCAGCTCTTCATTACATTGAGGAAAAGTTTCCTAAGATAATTGACGAGGGTGGTTATCTCCCGGAGCAGGTCTTTAACATGGATGAGACTGGCCTCTTCTGGAAGAGGATGCCATCCCGGACGTTCCTTTACAAGGACGAATTGAAGAAGCACAGGGTTCAAGGCCCACAAAGATCAAGTGACTCTCCTCATGTGTGGGAATGCTGTGGGCTTTAGGCTGAAGCCCGGCTTAATTTACAAGTCCTTGAATCCTTGGACTTTGAAAAACAAAAACAAAGCCTTGCTGCTCGTCTACTGGATGCACAACAAAAAGGCATGGATAACAAAAGCCCTCACACTCGACTGGTTCGTAAACTGCTTTATCCTGCAGGTGAAGCTGTATCTCGCTGAAAAGGGGCTTCCCTTTAAGGTCGTCCTCTTCATGGACTGTGCAGGAGGACATGCAACCAGTCTCCATTATGACAGGGTCCGAGTGGAGTTCCTGCCCCCCAACATCACTTCCCTTATACAACCCATAGATCAGGGGGTCATTCGGGCCTTCAAGGCCCTCTACACGAGGTCCACGATGGAGGGCCTCATCTCCTCCATCGACGAAGACAACATGGTCTTCAGCCTGAAGAACTATTGGCAGGGATACAACATTGCAATGTGCCTTGTCAACATTCAGAATGCTCTTAATGAGATGAAAGAGCAGACACTGATTGCAAGTTGGAGGAAATTGTGGCCAAAAAACGTCACCCATGACTACGAGGGATTTACGCCTGACGAAGTTCACCACTTTGCTGTAGATAAGGCTGTGAAGCTGGCTCGGTTGGTAGCCAATGAAGGGTTCTTCGACATGACGATGGAAGAAGTGAACACACTGATCGAGTGCCACTCGAACCCCTTAACCGACGAGGAACTCGTCGAAATGACAAGATCGGCGAGTGAGGAAGAAGAGGAGGTATCTGACGACGGTGACGACAACTAAGCTGAAGAACATGGCCTTACCTTGGAAAACCTGCAAGAGCTCTGCAACAAAGGGCCCAAGAAATCGACGACAACATGGTCAGAGACGTAGAATTCAGTAACCGTATTGATGGTGTAATGGCATTGTACAAGGGCATCTTTGCTCAGAAGAAAAAACAACAGTCACAGCTCCTCATCATGATGTTCCTTGTGTGCCGAAAACGTTCTGCAGAAACTTCTTCTTTCTGCTGCCTCTACACCATCTTCTGCAGCCACCCCAGCTCTATCCAAAGCTGCTCGCGATGATTCGGCTCTATCCAAAGCTGCCCGCAACGATTGCGTTAAAAATGAGAGGGTGACACTACTTTGCAGTTTTTCACTTGTCGCGGCCGGTTCTGGTTCCTATTAACCGCGATAACTAAGGGATGACTGTATACTCTTTGTATAGAGTACAATAGTTAATGATGAAAATAGATAGTTAAGAAAGATTCAATGAAAATATTAATTAAAGTTTGAGATAGTTGGAAAATTTTATGAAAAAGTGAATAGAAGGTAGAAAACGTTTATCCTAAGGCTTGCTAAAAAGTAAGAAGAAAAGAGAATGAAAGTAGAATACATAAAATACAAAAATATAGATGTGACAAGAATGAGATTTTACTATGCAAGATAGAAATATAGACTCAAAAAAAAATTATTTTTTGGTCCCTGAATGAAGGATGTTATGGAGTAATGTATCTGAAGAAATACAGAGAAGTGTTTTGTACTTATTGAAGAAGGAAATGGAAATAAAAATCAGTGTAACTGTAAAAAAAAAATGCAAATTTGAGGTAAAAGAAAAATGGCATGATATACAAACAAGAACATTCATACTGTATGAAAAATGGGGAAAGTTCTTTTGTACAATTATCTAGATAATTAGACTGATTAATGAAAGGTATGCCAGAGATTTGGATAAGGATAAAAATGTGCTTTTATATTATTATTCTGCATAAAAGTAAAAGATCTATATAGCTACACAGACTGTAGATATATTAATTAAATTAATTAACCAGATTGAGAAAATATATTAAATGAAATATTAATTAATGTCCCATCATCTCTAATGTGTTGAAGCACAATGGTATAGCATACAAGCATGAATATCAGTCAAAGTTCATTAGAGTTTTGCACTGCAATTGTTTTGTGATATTTTAAGTATTTTTCATATAAAAATGTAGTGGGAATTGTATAAATTTATAGTGGTTTTAGTATTGTTTATATCCTAAATTAAAAAACCTTGGAGTGTTGGCTGAGAGATGAGTTTTGAAGCAAGTACTTAATGTTTCTAGTTACAAGGAGACTGAAAGGGTGAATATAAACAAAGATACAAATTCAGGCATAGCGTTGTTTAAAATATTGAAAGAAAAGAAGTTTAACCCCTTATATTAATGACCAATTTGAATTAAGTAATAATAGTAGCTTTCCATTATTAATCTTTTGTTGTTTTGCTGCAACTTGAAAAAATTGAAGATCTATAAATTCCCACTGTCATCCGTCTGCTTTCCTTAATCTCGAGAACAGAGTTTGATGAAATCCGAGAATAGATATGGAAACCATAGGGACAGGAGGCCCAAATAACTATATACGAACTTCCAATGCAAACTGGAAGTCATGTTGTTTCAATTCAAAAATATTTCCTTCAAAGATGTCAGATAGATGACTGACCCAACTCTATTGTTAAAGGATAAATATGATGTACAGTACAGGGATAAGCCACTACTAATTTGAGCTGGAGAGCATATATTTAAATTAAATAAATTAAAAATATGATTAAAAATTGCAGCCTGGCATTGTGACAATGTCACACTAAAAATACTTGCTTGTTTCTTCTTGTTTTTTTTTTATTTTGCATTTTCAATAAATTGTTTTTGGTGTTTCTATTTGCTGTTTTATCTATAATCATTAAAAATTGCCAGGGTTCCAAATTTTTTAGTATGGTGAAAAGGGTTCTGCGATAAAAATAAGTTGGAAGCTGCTATTCTATACAGCATATTATAAATAGTATATAGTGAACCAGCACTAAATGAAGTCACATTTAAGTGAGAATATTCTTTTTATATGGATTTTAAGGATGAAGATAACTGAAGCTGTATAATAGATTTTGCATTGTGTATTAAAGGTTCGATTATTATCCAATGCTACTATTCAGTTTCTTATTTTATTTGAATGTTAATTAATCAATTACTATATATTTTTCATAAGGATATAATGAATTCTGTCTTTATTATTTATGCTGAATGTTACATTGCCGAGTAATAATCATGATTAATATATTTCTCATGAAAATTGTTTTGGAATTCTGTTTTAACATGATTTTATACCTAAAGGCTATAGAAGAAAAATTTTTTAAAAATATAAAAAATTTCTTCCGAGTTAAAACATTCAATCTTTATTAACTTTGAGAACAAAACACTATGACTTTTAAATATTCACAATAAATAAATTTATTTAAATTTTTAAGACATTCTCCAAGTGCATTTTGCCTTTAGTTGAAGTTTCATCAGTAGAATTTGTTTTTATATTTTTAAAAAATTTTTCTTCTGTACCCTTTTTTTGTACAAAATAACCAACTCAATTGAGAATTTGTATGATATTACTTATTTTATACCTTTAGATGAAATCACTCTTCTTAAAGTTATAAAAAAAAAACAACTTTATCAATCATGCATATAGCCCATAGAATCTGTGATTGAATGACAGAAAATTATTAGTCATGATTGAAATCATAGTTTAAATTTAACACATTCATTGCCACCCATTATAAGGCAAAATATAAATATGCTGATTTATAGCTAAATATGCTGATTTATTTTTCTCATAAAAAATATATCACTGTTTTACACAAACTAAGAATTAAAAGTTTTTTTCCATTTCAAGCAGTCTTCACAGAATTGTATATGATGAAGCAAAATTCAGTTATTGGCACCTTCCCAAGGACAAATAATGGAACAAGCAGTTATTTATTGTGATGATGTTACAATGCCAGGCTTCAACTTTTAATAATATTTTAAATAATTTTTTAATTTAAAATATATGCTTTCACCTTAAATTAGTAGTGTCTTGCTCCTGTACATCATACTTTTCCATTAGCAAGAGTCATGCTGGTCATCTAACACCTTTCCGGGGAAATTTTTGAATTGAAATAACATGACTTCTGGTGCAAACCAGAAGTTCATATATAGTTAATTGGAGTCTCCTGCCCCTAATCCTTCCATATCTGATCTTGGCTTTCATATATCTAACTCCATTCTCATGATTAAGGAAAGACGGACAGATGGCAACAGTGGGAATTTGTAAGTTTACAATTTTTTCAAATTGCAGCCAAAAAACTATTATAATTAAATATTTCACTGGAAACTAAGCAATAGAATTAATGTTGAAAATGTTTCTCATACTTCTAGGTAGTAATACATAACATCCAAAAAATAACACGTACAATTTAAAAAAAATTCCAGTGTTTAGATGACACAAAATCACATCATTGGTACATTGTAACAAATATCATATGACACAAACTTGCATCACTTGGCAACAAGTTTGTTAAATCACTTAACAAAAAAAGTATGATTAAAGAATGAAATACAGTATTGTTTTACATGATATCATTAATTACTTTATCCAGATAATTAATTAGCAATTAAGTAATAAAATAAAAAAAGAAAAAAAAAGTTTAGAATTTAACAGCTATTAACTATACTCACCCAATACTGTGAGTCAGGGGTGCCCTACCCACCCATCTGTTGTCTAGATTGATCAAATCATGTGAATTAATGATCTTCAGATACTTTTCTGAAATGTTGAATAAAACACTGTTCTACACATACTATTCTGATAGTATTTACATTGGACCAGGTTTTGAGTATTACAGATTTGTCTCAATGTATGGTGACAGTCTTCTATAAGACCCATTGAGGCAACACCATTCGGTTACTAGGATATTTACAAAGTGGATCATGGTGTTCCTTGATGCAGAGGATTACAGATCTATAAGTGGGTTCCACATAAAAGAATTTGTTTTTCTCCTTACTTTAAAATTCCCAGATTTGGATTATGTTATCAATCAAGTAAGGAGGGCAATGACTTCTATCCCTCAGAATGGAGTGCAGCTGTGCCCTGCACATCTCCCTAAATCCACCCTGTATATAAAACTTTCATGAATGTCATCTCACATGACCAAATTGTCATTGCTCCACCTCCTGTTCCATATCTGTGTCATGCTGTTTGTGGAGGTGTATGTAGTTTGGCTTGCATCTAAATGTTTATTGTGTGTAAATGGCAAAAGAAGCATTTTACTATCTCGATTGTTATATATAAGAGATGGAAAGTATGTGAACAGTTTTACATTTTTGGACTCGGGACACCTTGAAACATAAAGAAATGTAAAAAATTTTGGAGGGTTTTACTGTATGTATGGATGTTTTGGGGGACACGATTTTGTTCAACCTATTTGAAGCTTAATAATCTCCTGACTTGTATCAAAAATTTCTGAAATTTTGCATGGAGGTTTGTATGTTAGAGGATCAATGCTATTAAATTTTGGTGGTAAATGTTGAGTGTGGTTATGGGTCATATCTTTGGTAGGTTTGGACCTAATAATGATTTTACTCATTATTAACATTTACAATTTTTTATAAAACTCTCCCTACCCTCAAAATTAAGCTTTTTGCTATTTTATAATAATTAAAAATATAAAAAGCTTTTTTAAATAAAATATCATAACATATGGTACCACATGCAGTTTTAATGTTGCTGGGAAAGTTAAATATGTTGCTTGAGTTTTTTACTACATTATTTAACAACTCTTACTGACTGGTACAAAAGTAAAATTGTAATGTATAGTGGAGTTGATCTGTATGAAGATGACTTAGAGGATCATAGTTTGTAGTCAAAGATGAATGTGGTGACACCTTGTCTTAACCCAATTTTTAACTCTTAAACACACAAAAGCATACAGATTACTTGAAGCTCAATTTTGTAGCCAGTGGGTGAGTTGACCCAAAGATTTTGGTAGAGAGTTCTTCATAACAAACTTTTCCTAGCGAGCAAAGTTTAAGTACATTAAAACAAACTATAACATTTAGTCATTGTATCATTGTACTAACTAAAAATGTGCATTCTATGATAGTTTTATTGACTGACTATTGCACAACATCACTTCTAAGTGGTGTGGTAATTTTTGTCGTCATAATAATTACAAACAGAAAAAAATAAATTTGACAATTATTGTTGAATTTGATTTATTCTGTTTTAAATTTTACTTACACTGTATTTCTTTATTAGGTGAACCATTCAAAATTTATGATTTCTCCTGTTTAAAGTTTGGCCACTCTGTCATGTATCAGGTGATGTTGTAACGGAACCAAAATGTCACAAATATAGCACCAGGCCAAACACATTGGCAACATACATTTGAGACTTTAATATGTCACTTGTAAGTTGTCTGTAGTAGGGAATTAATCCGATCCCCTTCAGGTGCCTGTCCCCAGTATTTTGCAACACTGTCCTTAGTATTGCATTTTATAATTAACGTAAATAATTTAATATTAATACTCACTCTAAAAAGCATTTAAAATAGTGATATTTCTTTATTCTAACATTTTTGATTGTGTCTTAAATGATTGAAAACATTAGAATAAAGAAATATTATTGCATTAAATGGTGTTTAGAGTGGGTATTTGTACAATTGCAGTTTGTAAAAGAGTAATAATTTAATATTGGTTTTAAAAGTTTTACTTAGAATATATTTTAAAATAAAAATGTAAAAGTTGCAGATAATTTGTGTTAATCGTAATTTACACTGGGTAATGGTTGATGTGAGTTTTATTTTATATTCAGCCTGGTGTGCTGTGCAGTTATGTAGTGTGATTACAATTTATACATTCAAATTTTAAAATACAGTAAGACCCCGCTTAATGCGGGGATGCATTCCTAGATGACAAAGCGCTAAGCGAAACAGCGTTAAATGAGACCATTTTAACATAGAGTAAATAGGGATAGGGGAACATGCGATCAAAAAATAAGCAATTTTACTATAATTTTAAGTTATTTTTATATAAATATTTGCATAATAATATACGTTAAATAACAAAAAATTTTTGTGACGAAGGTCCTGGCTCTTCTGAAATTGTTGTCTTTTGTGATAAAGTTGTGTAGTTTCATTGGTCGCTTTCTTTTTCTTTCCTTAAGCAAATGTTGGTAGCAGAAGATTGCATCCAAAATTCCTTGTTTTGCTTTGGCATCCTATCAAAATCTGGATCATTCGCTACAATTGATTAATGATTTCTGTTACCATTACCAAACTTTTACTAAGGAAAACTGTAGAGAAATTTTTTGGATTTGTCTTCAGAATCTCTATTTTCCAGTTCTACATGAATTCCTTGTTCTGCCAATTCTTGAAGTTGTCATTGGTAAGGCTCTCACCAGAAACCTGCAGTAACTCCCCAATATCTTGTTTATCTACATCTCCTGTATCAAGTAAGTTGACAATTTTGTCAACCTAACAATACAGTGATAGGCTCTTCTCAATGAGAATTCTTGGATACCTCCAGCCATAACTTCTTCCACACTCCGTTCATGCATTTATCAGTTAATTCTTGCAAAGCAAAGTCGATATTTCCTATGGCATCCATGATGATATATTTTTTCCAAAATTGCACAAAACAAACATAGATTTAAGGGAAGTTCAGTGCTACGACAAATTGCCACCTTTTGCTGATTGGTTCGTGTTTGGGAATAATCGTATTATATATGAATCAATGAAATACTGCATTAATTTGAATCAGTGTAAATTTTGAGCATTTTTTAGGCATCAAGCAGATCGCGTTATATTGAATCAGTGTTAAGCAAGGCAATATTAAGCGGGGTCTTACTGTAATTTAAAATAACTTATTTATTGTTTTTTCACATTATAAGAATATATTATTATATGTATAAAAGTTAATGTTCACTAGATATATTCATGTTAATTTTAAAAAGTTGCATACAGAGTTAGTCTCTAACTATAGCAACAAAGAGTCAGCGAATGGCACTTGTATATTATTTACATTTTTCCTATATAAGTAACTTTCAGTCAATTTTTTAAATAAATGGTTTTAATGTATAGAGTGATTTAAAGGCTTTACAACTTTGAAAAGCATATAGAATTTTAATCAGAAGACTTAAAGAATCAGTTGAAGTATTAATTAATAGCAAAGCACAGTTTTACCTTAAGTAGTCATTTTGATATGATGTGCCATTGGTGATATGGCAGATACCCAATTTGAATTAGATGTTTTGCTAAACTGAAACCTTATCTGTTGTCACTTCAGTAACTGTGACAGTAATCTGACTTCTGCACTCTGTGATATTTGCAGGCAAGGATATAAAAAATACTAGATTTTTAATTAAACCCCAGAAGAAAAATCAAAAGATATCAAATCTGGGAAATGAGGTGACTGTGTTATTGGCCTTACTCAGCCTATCCATTAATATGAGAAATGTTTATTGAGGAAATTCTGGACATACGGTAATGGAATGGTGTATTGTCTTGCTGAAAGAGCATGTATTCTTCTGCAAATGAGAAAATTATCCAGCATATCCAGATAGAGTGGATTGTTAGAAAAATTGTGTTTTAGTAAAATGATTTTATGGTCATTCATTATCCTGGTGTTTCTTAAACTTCACTTTCTGACAGATCCTTTTAATAAAAGAAAACTTCACAGATTCCCTGGAGTAGATTAAATTATTATTTTTATGTATGTTTTAAAAATGTCTTTACTTTAAAAATTTTAATATAAATTATTTTATATTTTTTAATTTGAACTGCTTTTTAATAGGTATTTTTATAAAGGTGAATATTTTCTACTCCACAATATAATTTGCTTTTTTTCCCGAGAACTCATGGATTCACACCAGCACATTCCCGGTTGTCTGCATACCATAGGTTGAGAAACACTGTACTATCCAAATTATCTTGAACACTCAATACAAAAATTTCCACTGTTCAGTATTAATTGTCGATGCTGATTTTCTAATGTAAATAAAAAATAAAAGTAAAAAATTAAATAATAAAATTACAAATGTAATACATATCAACTACATGTAAAATTTATTCATTTACAAAAATAATTTTGTTCATAAATATTTTATTTTTAAAAGTGTATGACTATTACAGACAAACTATTAATGTTCTTTGACTTGCACTTATGTCATATTAGTTTCTCTGAGTGCATAGGGCATGAAGTAATGTTATAAATTTACAGGCATATGATTTTTTTCTTCCTATGCTAATGGAAATGTATATTGATTTATTTAGAAACTGCCTTTTTGGCAATCAGCCAAAGATATTAATCCTAAAAAATAATCTCTGTTTAAATAATGAAATTTTTTACATGTATCTCTGTAATGTTAGATTTTATTATTATAGTGTTTAATCTAATTTTTTTTTTCTAAATATTCTATAATTGCTGTTATTGGAGTTTATCTTCATATCATTATATATATTTTTATTGTACTTTGATAGAATAATTATGAATTCTAAAAATTTATTTTTATTTTATGATTTTATATTGATAAATATGTAAAATACTAACTTTATATAAGTTATATAAGTAGTATTTTACATATTTATTTGTCCATATAATCAAATAAATCAAAAATTACTAATGGAAAAATTTCAAAAATGTTTTTTGGCCATTTAAAATGTGAATATCCTGTAGATTTACCTAAATTTCACTATAATTATGAATAAATAAATTAGTTCAGTAAAGAAGTAAATTTTGATAATGATACTTTTTTTTCTAATTCAAATTATAATTTATCTGGTAAATTAATATATTTATTAGAAAAATTTTATGATGTAGTAATTTAACCACTCAGCAGTGAGGGATGTATATATACGTTGAGGGCGATCGTGTGGCAGGGTGAGGGACGTATATATTCGCTAAATTCTTTTGGGGGTATCGCCAAAACTAGCCAAAACTATCGTGAAAAAAATTCACATAAAAAATGAATTATGTAACAATAAAAAAGACTTTTCTTTACTAGACATAACTGTTTACAAAATCTTTTTTCGAAACAGTAATGAGAAAAATCGCATGAAAAAATACTTTAAAAATTTCCCAGGTATATTCTCCACTACTAAGGGATAGCACCATACCTGACTATCCCACAGCTGAAAGGTTAAATTATCTGATTTATGTTCTTTCTTTTCCACTTGATGTTGAATTTTGGTCAGGTTATGTATGGTACTTGTTTGGGGCTCTGGAAGTTTTTAGGAGCCTTTTTTGGTAATACACAGTTTTTTTAATTTTTTTAACTCTCTCTGTCCTGTGGGCACTAAGAGGGCCTCTTTTAACAGGCCCATTATGGATTCAGCCAGGCCCACAATGGGGCAACCAGGTGGTGAGGGACGGGGCCCGACATATCAGAATGGACCCCCGAAAAATTCCTGGGGATTTCTCGGCTCGTCTGAATTCGATCCCAGGTCACCAGAGCAGTGGGCTGCCACCTTAACTGCTCGGCCATCCGCCCCCTGGTAATACACAGTGACCTTGTCAAAGATTTGTCAAACAATCTTATCCCTTCACTAAATAAATAGACTGGTGTTAATATTAATACCAGTAAATAGAGTAAATAGACTGGTTGTGCTACTACACAATTTTACAATCTTGCAAAGATCTCAAAATTTGTGAAATGAGCTGTAACTTAACAGATTGAAACTAATAGTTTAAGATTTCAGTCAGCAAAATGAGATAAGACTACTGTATATGCTTTCAACCATATGTAACAGTCATTCTCAGGTAATCTTACATAGGTGTTAAAAAATGCAGAAAGGAGAATAAAATTCAAAACATAGAATGTAACATATGTTAGAACAGAGAAGTGTATTTTTAAAAGTGTATTTCAAAATTCAAATAAAAAATAATTCAAAATAAAAATGCTGATTCAAAAATTTTGTAACTTTAGATAAAGTGACTATAAAATCAGTCTTTTCAATGTATTTTCAAATTTTAAATTTTGTTACTAGTTCCAGACAGATTGAAATATTATCATTAGCTTATAATATTAAATTAGATTGATGCCATTCGAGTTTTTAGAAGAAAAAAAAGGAAGAAATCTGTTAAAACTTTCCAGTTATGAGACAACATGATTTAAGTGATTCATATAAAAGAACATATGAGAGAATTTTTCCATTTAATGGAAAAGCAACTATAACTAGTACTCATTAGTAAATATATAGTATAAGAGTATGATTTGCTGTATTGTTACTGTGATATTATGTTGCTGATGTATTGCTTTTTTGAATGTTATTGTCATACTTTGTAATGAGTATGAAATGTCATAAATGTGAGTTTTTTTTTTATCAAAAGATACAGCTAGATTCTTATCAGGCTGTAATATAGTTAGTTATTAATTAATTAATATATTAAATAAATTGGCTAGAGATTGGTATTTGATTAATAACATTTATTGTGTTAATTGTAAATATGTTTTTTTATTGAAGGAAAAAAATGTATGATTTTCTTTCTTTCTCTTCTCTTCTGTGCTTTTTTTTATGATTGACGACCTAGATCATATTGTCTTTTACCAAAAGAGTATTTTTAATCAAGTAACTAACATCTTATTCGTTGCCGAGGGAGTTTATTAAGAAAATGAACATTTTCGATCTACTCCATAGATCATCTTCAGGGTATCTTTAACCGGTTTTAATATTTTATAATAAATTATTGTTAGGAAACTGCAGTGGAATCTCATAATGACTTGAGAGCCCCAAAAAATGTAATGAAAATGTATATGCATTATTATCAAGTAAGTTAAATATCTAAATTGAGGTCCACATACAAAACAAAAAAATGTTATATATGTTACTTATATCTCATTTTACTCATTGAAGTCTTTATTGGATATTGTTATTTACTAATTGGAAGGCAATAGAGTAGAAGGAAAGAAGTAATGAAATTGTTATAGTAGAGTGAAAATTGCAGAAATTTTATTACCTTGGAATGGACAGTAAAGAACATTAAACTGGACAATAGATAATAAATATGAAAATTTGTTATAAATACGTTTTGTAGAACTGAAAAATTTTGTTACGGGTTCCTGTGGAGGTTGGGTTGGGGAAACTCTAAAAGTTTATTACATGGTTGTTATATTGAGATTCCACTGTATTACTTTGAATTAGCAAACAGTAAAGAAGATTCTGTAGTTTGGATTCTTATATTTTTATCATGCCTGAATATTGACAACAGTATCAGAAATATTTTACTTAACTTTTTATATGTTATAAAAAGTTAAATAAAATATTTCTGATACTGATACTGTTAAGATGAAGTAAAAGTTAAGTAAAATATTTCTGTTAGGATGAACAGATTAATGTATGTCTGTTCATCTAAGGAGGGCTTAAATTTGTCTAAAAAACGAGGCTGAAACACGTTAGGAAGATTAACTAAAGAATTTCTGATGCTATGTGAATCTTTAGGCATGGTAAGCATATAAAATTCAATTTGCAGGACCATCTTTATCATTTATTAATTAGAACTTATCATCCAAATTTCTAAAAAAAACTTTATCAATTTCATTTAGAATATTCAAAGACTTATGGTAGTTTAAATAATTAATAATAAAAGTTAAATTTTATTGGTATCAATGCAAATTAAGAGTAAAATAAGTAAAATGTTTGATATATTGTTATTACTATTTTGATTAAATAATTTATAATTTATAAAACTGTTTATTATTTCTAGATGGAAATTTATATACTCATTGCCAGATAAAGAGAAAACAAAAAATGATCCTTGTGATGCCAGAACTGTAATAGCTGCTTTAAAAGAAACAAGGTATTGCTATATAAATTCTGTTTGTTTTATTTTAATTATTTATACCGATACTTATAACCAATAGGGAGATTAATTTTTTTTTATTTTTTGGTAATAATGAAGTTTTACAAAACTTTTATTTCGTTTTAACTTATAGATAATACAAGTGTTATAGATAATGATGTAATTATACAAGAAATCCTTGTTAATTTGAACTCAGATAGTTCAAAATCCTGTTAGTTTGTAACTGTACTATTGTCCTGGCTAGGGATATAGAGGTTACATGTTCAGGAATTTCGTTAATTTGAAATACAGCTACTTTGAAATTTGAAGTGAAAATTCTATCTGAACTGATATGCACAAGTTAACTCATTTGTTTAGATTGTAGTGTCTCCATACTGTAAGAGAACAATAGACAAAGCACAACTCTAATCTGGTCAACATGGCTTTGCTTTTACAGTAACAACATTTTTGGATGTCACCTTACCCATGGAATACTTTTTTTTTTTCCTGTTATCTCCTAAAATATGGCTAGATTTTAGGATTGCAAGATTGAGCTATGAGTAGCAGATTGAGATATTTATGGGGTTATAGGCTACTAGATTTAGACAACCTACTACCTTTTGGGCCACTTTAAAAATAATTTGGCTACATTTTGAGGCATTCTGCTTTACTTTTTATAAAACCTATCTGACAACCTGTGAGGTTCTCACCGGATACATGCTGCTTACCTGCAATTTATTTATATTATTATTACTAGGAAATCGTGCAACTTTGTTGTATCATAATAGAATTGAGGCAGAGCCAGAAAGAAAGAAGCAAACCCTTTACCTGTTGGGCGTAGAAGAGGTGATCCTTGTACCTGCCGGTCATGGGAGAAGCATTCCTTGTATCTTCTGGCCACAAGAGTTACAAACCTTGCTGGCCAGTTACAGAGAGATGATCCTTGCACTTATTGACATGGAGATGCAATCCAAGAACAAAGCAATCATCATCAATTGCTTTATTCTTGTGTTTTGTTCATTTTTTGTGCCTATTTTTTGTTAGGTGCACACAATGCTGATTTTATTTTTGACTCCTAGGTCTAAATTCCATTAGGTGTGCTGTCACATTGGACGGAGAGCATAGACGTTGTCACTTTAATACCTCTGTACATTGATAACAAAGCCACGGACTTGTATTTTTTACATTTAAATGGACCCTCATTACATTTTTAGATTCCTCATCACAATTAATAGAAAATGGCAAAGTTTTCTATTAAAATCAGCACATTAAATTTTGAGAACGAACTCAATTCTATATGCCCATAGGTGTGCTAGTGACAAAGTTATTTGTGTGATATTTCTTTGTTACATGTGCTCATGCTATGATCTTATATCATGGACTCTTATTTTTTATTGCATTTTTGGATTCCTTGTCACAATTAATGGAAAACTTTAATGAAAATTGATTGAACAGGTTTTGAGAATGAGAACACAATTCTGTAAGCAACATAGAAGAGGCTTTGCTAAGGCTCTGCCTCAATTATTAACAAAAATAGTGTTCTGTATGCATAGTCACATTCCATTTTCTTAATTAATTACATCAGTTATGTGGTATTTGACATATTATGCAGAATTATGTAAATCTAAGGTAATTCAAAACTTGATAATTTGAAGTCTTGATTATTTCGTCCCTTGAATTTCAACCTAACAAGGATTTCCTGTATTTATTATTTTTTAGATGTTTTAATTTCAAAAGTAATATGTACTTATAGAGGAATATTTATATTATTTTTAATATGTAATATTGGATTGTTTTGCTGGATTATCTATTATTTTTACTAGACAACTTTTAGTTAATCTGATGAAAAGTTGTTTATCTAAATGATGTAGGATGTTAAGATTTATTTTTGGTTCAACAATTATTTCTTATTGAGAACTTATAAAAGTAAAATAGGTGATTATACTTTCTTTGATTTTATTCCTTTATGTGGTATCCAACAAGGATCTATTCTTAGTGGCCTTTTCAATATATTTAAACAAACTTTTTTACTGTCTTAAATCTCATATTATAGCTTATGCAGATGACATAGATGGATCAGAACAGATTAGTTTTATCTTACAGTCTGATATCAATTTATTAATAAATATGTTTAAATCTGCAAACCTGAAAATTAATACAAAAAAAAAACAGTGATTATGTGTTATGCTTTGATTCGTAATCCTTCATTACCTGTTTTTTACATCGGTTCTTATCCAATTAATTACATAAGTTCTATTAGCGATTTTGACATCAAACTTACCTTTAAAAATCATATTGCTAAACTAGTTAAACCAGTGGCTATCAGACATGAAATTTTATGGCAATTTTGTAAGCTCATCTTTAATAAAAGAGCATTGTGAACCATTTTTTTATGTTAATTTTCAGCCTTGCATTGATTGTGGATTGTCCATCGGGTCAATGGCTGTGCCTTCCCTTTTACACAAAATTACTTCTACTATTAATAAGGTATATCTTACATTTAACAAAATGTGTAATTTGTCTTTCACTGATGACTCTAATATAGCTAGAATTTGTCTGGGGATCTTTCTTTGAGAGAATAAAATGTTTTGATCGGTTGATATATTACAAATATTTTAATAGTCTCATTTATCAAGATTGGCTTTCACTCCAAATTCCATTGAGAAAACTTTGCTCATTTACTTATGTTTTTACTCCTTTTTATCACTTAAATATATCCCAATGATCTTTCTTTTACTGTATATTGCAAAATTTTAATAATTTTGATGAATTTTTACATCTTGAGCTCATTGATTTTAAATTGAAATGTAAAAAAGTGCTGTATATGTTTTAAAGATTTGTTTTAAAGAACTGTTTTATTCAGATTTCCATTACCGTAAACCAATGAAGATTTAAGAAATTGTGGCAATATTTCAAAGTAAATTTTGAGGATTTAATGTCAATTGAAAAAGTAAGAACAAAGCTAACTTTAGGATAAACGAGTAAAATGGCAAAGCCATATTTGGGATAAGACAATGTCTCAGAGACTCGCTACTAAGTGGGATCACTTTGACGCTGAAGGTGGGTCTCGTTTACCATCCACAACCATGAGGTTGTCCACGATGCATTTTCGGTGAAATTAACCTATTGAATTTTGAAATTTCTGTCTGTTGTGTGTTGCCCTGGGTTGAATTTTTGTCGATACCTAATGAAAATTTCCTGTTTTTGAAAAAATAATCCTGGCCATTGTATCGTCCGAAATTATTTTTTTTATTTTGCATAAACAAAATATATATATTAATAAATGTAAAAAGAAAACAAATTATATTTCGGAAGTTAGTTTTAATATAAAATTATAACGACTAGTGCCATCTACTTTCTAAAACGTTTTGATGTTGAAACGAGATATCTCGGGTCAACCGGTCAAGGTCAGCACGTGGCGACCAGAGATATGTTGGGAATAACATGGGACAGGTTTTGTTTGTCAAAGATTTGTTTGTCAAAATTTGATTTGCAATGTTTGCATTTCTAACTTCCCAACGAGCAATGCATGCGCAAATCTCGCACTACTGCCTGTTTGTAGAGAGTGTCGCTATTTTGTATTTTATTTTGACTCAGTTCTTGGTCCCCCAAGTACTTACAAGTCTGGTTTTTTTTATGTGCGCATGATTTGGGCACTTAAAACTCTTTGCCAAATTGCAATTCCTGACATGTACTCCTTCATACCTCTAAGCTGGTTACCCAGCCGGCAGTACAATTTTATAAACAAGACATAGTCTTGTCGATAAACATGGCATTCCTTGGTAAGAGGAGGAAAGTTGATCTCACTAGTCTAGTTATGGGATTGGGTGAGAAGGTTCTGCCAGACAGCGTGATTGTCTGAAAACAACAACTGAAAAATGTCGTTTTACAAAGTAAGAATTATGAAGAGCATTTTGTAAAGGCTATTTTAGATGGGATAATAAGTGAACATTTAGAAAAGGAAAATGTTGAGAAAATTGAAAGAGAGTGTGCTTATTAGCTGAAAAGATTAAGAATAGAGTTAGTTAATAGAAGCAATGATGATATTAATATAAGTAATGATCAGCATAAAAATTTGCAAAATTGATGGCCATAGTGTGGACCTTGGATAGATTACAACAGTTGTTAATAGGGATTAAATTTACTGTTGTTACTGACTGTCATGCTTTAGTATACATGAATGTCAAGAAAACGTTGAACCCACAAATAAGTAGATGGTATAACTACATTCAAGAATATGATTTCAAAATATGACACTGAAAGGGACAGAAGATGGCACACATTGATGCCTTAAGCACAGCATCTGTGTCCGATTTGAAGGATATGCTGTGCAAAATTACAGAGAGGAATCTTGAAGTCTGTTTAATTCTAACTGAAGAGGAGCAGATATTGATGATACAACATTTAGATAATGAGTTGCGAAAATTAATGAACATTTTTCAGAAGGAAATGTACAAGAGAACTGCAACCGAAAAACAAATGATTGAGAATTATGTGTTTAAGAAGAATTATTACAAGGTGAAGGAAGGAAGGAAGCGAAGAAAAGTTGTATGTGATCCCAGGTGTATGAGAAAAAGTACAGTAAAGTTTCAGGATTTAATGGTTACCCTTTTCAGTTGATAAAACAGTGAATAAAATTAAAAAACTCTATTGGTTCCTTTCTATGAAAAGGTATGCACACATGTTCATGTGCTTTGAGAGTTTACTTCACAGAGTTCCTGGCAGTAAACATCAAGGACTCTTGCATCCCATCAAGGAGGGTAAAAGACCATTTTCCATTCTTCATATTGATCATTTGGGTCCTTTCATTAAAAGCTCTAGAGGAAATCAAGAACTGTTAGTTATAATAGATAACCTAACTAGATTTGTTTGCCTTGAACCAGTGAAGAATACATCAGCTCAGAATATTCTGAAGATTTTGAAGAATTTTGTAAATGAATTTGGTACCTGATGGGATCATAAGCGACAGGGGATCATGTTTCATATCAAAGCAGTTTGAGGAGTATTGCAGAGAAAATGGTATTCACCATATGTTAAACTCTACAAAGCATCTACAGGGCAATGAAATGGTTGAATGTGTAAATAGAACAAACCTGCCTATGATAGCAACCAGTATAAAAATATGTCAAACATTTTTTTTTTTATTGTAATTGTCATGATTACAATAATTTTAGTGTATTATTATTCAGTATTTTTAGATAATTATATTGCTTGTTAAATTAATATACAATTAGAAAGTCATGTAGTAGATCATTGGCCACTGAATGTGTAAGGCGAATGAATGATTAATTATCTTGGAAGATAGAGGTTGACATTTTTGAAAACTGGCTATTAGGAAAAGTTGAAATGTGTAAATGATTGACTATAAAATAGTTTCTATGTTAGTGTTTTAGCAAGTTTCTTTATTATACAGTACTATGCAAATTAATGTAAACAAGGCAAAAGAAAAAATAATACAGTGTTTATTTATTTTCCACAAATTTATTTATCAAAAACATACACTTAGTATGTAGTATGGAAACCTTTTATTGATTTATTATGTTTAGCATAGAATGAATAAGAGTTTTACAAATTTCTTTGATGTTACCACTACAGAACCATATTTTGATTATACAACTTATTTTACTTTCCTTGCTGTTATGTATATCACATGGTAAAGTGCTGGAATCATGTTTTATTTGACCCTCTGGGTTTTTTGCAGATGTCAATGTTATGAAATCCCTGATCTCAAAAAAGTAAAAAAAGGGAATTCAGTGTGTACGTGTATTTTGTTTAATATCTCAGGATAGGGTGCATATTAGGAAAATAAATTTGGCGTAGTAACTTGTATATGAGGGAGGGACATTGATGCTATTAAATTTTGGTGGTTTGTATGGGAGATAGATGGGATCATGTGTCATATCTCAAGTCAAGTCAGAGTTAAAATTTTACTCATGGTTGGCATTTACAATTTCTTAAAAACTCATTTACCTTCAAAATTAAGACTTCTTCCTTTTTTTAATAAAACTTCATAACAGATGGTACAACATACAATTTTATTTTAAATAATTACTAGCTGGAATAAATTTAAAAAACTAAAAAAAAAAGCATCTGATAGATTTAGGTTTTGTCCTAGAAAATTTTTCTGCAAATCAGGTGAAGCTTTCAGAAACATAACTTTTGGCAAATGGAGTCTGACAGAGCATGTTGCAAACTTTTCTGGTGAAGCTGGGAAAGTTATGCAACTTGTTTCTGGATTTCTTTCCTTGGTCATGCAGTCCTCTTTAGTCAACAGTAGAACCAATGCTAGAGTTTATGCTGCCCTGGTTAAGATATGTATTTGACACACCTTATCCCTCTACAGAAAATGAAAAAAATTTTATTTTGAAATGCCATACCTTGCTCCATCAATCAATATTCAACTTGCACCATGTAATATAAATAAAAGAAAAAATAATATGCCTGAAAATTTTGTATAAATTTATGAAAATTTGCCACCCTGGGCAAATTCCCAGTTGTCCATATGGTAGCACCAGCCCTGTTCATCGGTATCTTCATGATTTCCCAGAGACTTTCAATGAGGTTGAAGAAGAACAAATTTTCTGGTCAATTCAGAATTACAATTCCATTTTTCTTGAACAAATTTTTTTACCATTTTAGGAATGTTGGCCTGAAAAATGGCTTCCAAAAATTATCTTATGCCACAGTCCAATTTTTGTACTTTTTTGTGTAATCAAGTCATCATTCATTCAAGAGCTGGTTCTTTTGGAAATTATGAGCTTGTCATCAATGATTCAGAAGCCTGCAGTGAACTATTGAGTCATGAACTCCAGCTGTGGATAATTCTTTATTCAAATTGGGAATGGTTTCCTGAAGGTCTAGCCTAGATTTTACCAGAAGCATTGCATCATCTCTTGGGAATGTTTTCTCTCGCATTTCCCTTTTGCCTAGATCAAATTGAATTTGTTTCTTGCTTTAATTTCAGAATGGAGTTTACAGCTTTAACTTACTTCACTAATTTGTTTTGAGTCATGGATGAATATTTTGTTTGTCACTGTTTTGGTTTTTTTTTTGGGTAAGATCCATTTCCATAACTCATTAGGCCTGTGCTTTAAAAAGAAAAACATCAAATGCTTATGTAATTAACACTTTTGTAACAACATTTACCCACAAAATGACAGTAAACTGCAATGAAACTAATATTGGAATTATGTTTTCAATAATGGTATAACAGTTTGGTATTAAAAAAAATGGCTGATCCGTGTTTTGCAAATTTGCTGCCATCCTATTTTATAATTAAAACACACAAAATCCCAAACTTGACTTGGTTTTCTTCAATCTGCACAGTACTATAAATGCTTATTTTCAGAAGAACTTTCAAAGATGAATAAGATGAAACAAGAATATGAAAAATATTTTACTTTATTTTATTTGTTAGCTATGAATTATTTTGAAATATAAGTATTTATTTTTCACTTTATTTTATAACTTTTTTATTTAATCTTATTTTCATTTATTTAATGTGTGCCTTAATTTTAATAGGAAAAGATCTTCAAGAGAAAAAGACGGTAGTGAACCAAAAAATTCAAAACGACAACGTCGTGATAGTAATTCTAGTTCTGGTTCTGCATTTACACCAACAAATCAACCCTCTGCTGGCTTAACATCAATTCCAAATTCTGAATTATCTTCGAATATTCAAAAACGTCCTTCTACTCCCGAGTCATCAAATCTTTCTATAAATATAAGAAGCAAAAGAACAAAAAATAACGAAATTTCCAGTTCATACAGTTCTAGTAGACGAATAATGGAAAAAATGGTAAATACTTTAAGTTGTGCCAAGTTTTCAATTACTGACAAATTAGTTTGTTTTAGAAGATTTTTTTAAAACATTAAAATAACCTTTAAATATTAAACAGATATATTTTTGCATAGTGAAACCATATGCTTACATTTATAATGTTGTAAAAAGTATATTTATATAATATTTTTACTTAATATATAATTTTTTGATTTTTATTCTCATTTGGATTGTTTAAAAACAATTCAAATGAGAACAAAAATCAAAAAATGAAAATTGAGCTACCACAGCGTGCAATTGTGTGGAGACAGAAAAAAAATAAAAATAACCACAACCATAAAAAAGTCAAAAGGACTATTCCCGAGGTTTTTACTGGACTTACACAGTAATGTATTGGTACTGATTTAGATATAATTTATAACCCTAATAATAATTTGTAATTATTTATAATTATTGTACTCCTAAGGTATATTGTAATGCTAGTGATAGTCACCATAGACACTGTTTTTTGTATGTTATCCAATTGAAAAGGTCCAGTAAAGCCAAAATGCATTTTGGAGAGGTTAATTAAATATGCTGAGAGTACAAAGTCAATAATATAAAATATTTGCAACAGTGTAAAAAAAAAAGTTTTAACGCAGATAACACAACTAAATTCTCAGTGTATAAAGAGAAGAAAACGAATTCTTTTAATAGAAGTATCTATAATATTTGACATTTGCTTATCCTTAGCCTAGAGATTAAACCAGCAGTTCTCAAATTTTTTTGGCTTGAAGCACACTGTAAAATGTAAAAAACTTTTCTAGTGCATTTTGAATACAAAATTAAAAATACAGGATATCCAAGAAATATCTACATTATTATGAAATTCCATTTAAAAAACAAAGTAGTCTATTGAAATGTGGTTTGCGATAAAGAAAAATTAACTCAAAGTTTTATGGTGACTATGTAATTTGCTTGATAAAGTGTTTCCCAGATGATGGATTGACCATGGGGGACCAACACCCTGTCCCCCTTATTGCCCAACATAACCCCACCAGATTTCTTTTCATAGGGTTATGGAAAGACATTGTGTCCCAAACACCTGTTTCTAACTTTACTGTTTGAAAAGAAAGGATAACCTTTGTAATCTCCTGAGTTACATGGGAAATACCAAACCTAGCAGGAAATCAGTTATTGATTGGACATTCTTCATGCAACTAAAGATGCACATGTTGAGGTTCGCTGAATGTATTCAAAACAACTTCAGATTTTGTATTAATTTTTGTAATAAGATGACTTTTTGAATTAATCTTTCTTTTATCACAAACCATATTTCAACAGCTCCTTTGTTTTTTAATGAAATTTTATTATAATGTAGATATTTCTTGGACCTCTGTATATCAATATTAATGTATTTTAAATTATAAATATCTATGTACTAGAATAACTGCCATGCTATAGGCCAAACCTAGCTATTAGTTGTTCATAGATCTGATAAATCTTTGTACAAATTTGTTTCTTATGTTTAAAATATACTTTCATAATACTGTATTTATGATATATTTAGTCATCTTTTGAGGCACACCATTTCAGAACTACTGAATTGAACTGTGATTAAGATACTAAGATTTTATAAATATTAAAAAAAATTTATAAATTTAATTTTTGTTTAATATTAATGAATGTTAAAGTTATGTTTTATTGTTTATAAAACACATTTTTATTTGAAATTAAAAATTAATACATTATTACAGTCGATTCCACTTAATTGGGATAAGTTGGGACTATACAATCTCTCTATACACCAGTAAAATAAGTATATAAACTCTTCAAACGTTTTAACCTTTAAGTTGGGACTAATCCATTTTGGCCCAATTAAATTAACTAATAATAAATTCTAAAATAAAACATGTACTATGTAGGTAAATAAATAAGTAAATAAAAAAATAATAATTAGGTACTTATTTTAATGCTTTGTTAAACCAAAATACATAAAATATTGTACTATAAATTTGCCAGACTCGCGACGATAGATAACTGATTCGCATCATGCAGTGTTGCCAAATATTAGTAGTGATGTACACAAGGGTTGACTGTTCGATTCATTCCTGATCAAATGATCTTTCCTTCCTCCCTTTGTAGTTAAAACATGTCCAGGTTTTGTCCAAAAGTCACTTTAAGGTCTTTCTTTGAGCACAGTTTCTTCTACTTGGAGATGGGCCACTTTGGCAGGAGTGTCCATAGAATCCACCATCTCTGGATGCTGTTTCCAATGATCAGATAGCTGCTGTCTGAGTCTAGACATAATCATACAACATTTTCCAAGGGAATCTAAATGTCTTCTAACTTGGTGAAGAGACTGAAAAGTTGTCATGGGGGTCTTTGTCCCTTCGCTTCTAAGAGTCCAATCCGGAGCAGGGTCAGTAGCTTGCATTCAGATCTATCTCAGACAAGATCCCGGCGTGTTATGACCCGCTATGCTGACCCCTCTGGAAAAACCAAACCATCCATGCAAAAGACAAAATTGCTTTGTCTCTGCCAAACCATTAGTCCTACATGACATTAGTGTATGTAGTGTTGACATATTTTTGGAAGATCCCTAAAATGTATCAAAAATTGCTAAATTCCTTTTTTGTTACTGTTCCAATTAAGCATTTAAGTTATGTATTAATTTATTAGTTTGGTTTCTGTTCTTTGAGATTTGGCCTAATAAAGTTGCTGCCCCAATTAACCAGTGGCCCAATTAAATGGAATCGACTGTATTATTTAATTCCTAATTGATATAATGAATTAAATATCACCATTAATAAAATTAACATGTTTATTTGTATTTACAGCAATTGAACAGTTCTATTAATCAGTCTGCTAAACGAAGAGGTTCTTCTCTAGATCCTGTTACACCAAATAAGATAATTAAAGTGACTGACAAGTGAGCATTTTTTTCCCTATTTATTTTAAAAAATATTTAATACTTTTTCTAGATTTTTTGGATATCATTATTATTTTTATTTTTTATAGTAAGAAGAAAATAATTGATTGCTTACTATTATCTGTCATGATTTGATACAATTATAATTAAAGAATATAACAATAAATTAAACTCAGTATTAACTCAGTACTAATACAGTTCAATGCAAGACACACATTTAAAGCTATTAATACATGTCATCCCAGTATTCACATATTCACATATTTATTTGGAGAGATAACTCTAAAAAAATTGGAACAGCTTCAGAAAACATGAACATTAACAAAACAAAACAAACATCAACATAAGTCATTCATAGAAAAGCTAATTCTTTGTCAAAAAGGAGGAGGACAAGGCCTCACTAATATTTTAAACTTGCACTACAAACACACAATGTGAGAGTTTTTCTACAGAAAACAAGAATCATCAGAAATACACAGAGCTGTAACTTTTGCAGATAAAAATAATACACCATTAAACGTACACAACACTGACTTGGATATAAAACAATACACAAAAGACAGATACTATCAAGCAGTCTTGTACTCAGAATAAATTCCACAAAAGACTTCTTAATGATATCAGCCAGAATCATGTAGACAGAATTGCATCAAACTTCTGATTGTGGATGTTTCTATGGAGAGGTGGAAGGATTATGATTGCCATACAACACCAGGTTGTAAATAAAAAGAAAATTATGGAAAGCATGTTTTAAAAGATATATTTACAAACAATACTTATAGGAAATGTTACTTGCTTTGAGTTTTGCAAGCTTTTAGCACATACAAAATATTTACATCAATATAATCAAATAGTAAACATAACATAACATCAAAAGCTTGTACACATACACAAACTATTACAAATCCAGGAACCATATACAAATACACACCTCAGATGGTATAGAAAACACACACACAAAATATACTATGATTGAGCCATAAGATAAGATGATTGAGCCATAGTCAAATAAAAATCCATTTCAACAGATCAGACATCATATTTATTGAAAAACAAAATTATATATATTATAAACATAGCTGTTCCAATTACACACAATATACAAAATGCATATACTGAAAAAGTTAGAAAATATGTTCATCCATGCTTAGAAAAACTCATCCGTGAAATGAAAAGTCTTTGAAGAATGGATAGGATACATTTTGTGTCTATAGTTTCATGCACAGGTGTCATACCATATAAATTACAGAAAAGTCTGGAAACATTACAGATTTACAACAGCATATATATATGTATATACATAATATTATAGAAAGCAGCTATAATTAGCACATACCACATAGGAAACTATGTGATATGTATTAAGTAATACAGTTACATACATACACAAACAGCACAGAAAAAAAAAGTGGTTTTCTTACAGCTAATGTCTTGACCATGGTCTGGCATATCACTAGTCTAAGCTGAGCTGGATACATTCCACCAACAGAATAACAATAATTTTTTGGACAGAAATTGAATTACTAACATTTTTCTTTTTAGTAGTAATCAAAATTCATCTGGAGAAGTTATTCAGAAGATTGAAGAAGGAAATAAATCCCAAATTTCAGAAGAAAAGGCTAATGAGAATGTGGAGGTAAATACAATATGAAATCATACATTTTCTAAAAATGACTTTGTATTTTAATTCTGAAATATTGAACTTAAAATTATATTGAGTGAATTTAACAATTAATAAATTTTGTAATGAAGAGCTATAAGTAATTAGTCCTTTTAAAATTATTAAATTAGAATATTAGTAAAGGACTTCTTATCAGTTAATATTATGCATGTTTGTCTTCCCTTTTTGACAAAGCAACTTATAAAAAAAAAAGTAGATGTTAATGGAGTGGGATGGAATTTCTAATAAAATTGGGAATAATATGCTTTAGTTTTGGAAAAACATGATTTAAATGTTGTAGATACTAATGACAATCTTTAAAATGTTCAGTAAGAAAAAAAGAGAAAGATTCAAATAAATAAATGAAAGCAATGAATTCTGTTGTGGATAGGCTTTGAGATGTTAAAAATTATTTTATATTATGACAACTTTATATATATATAATTTGGTGTGGAAGAAAGTTTGATTGATCAATTGATTAAATAAACAGTTAAATATATAATAATTTGTTAATGCATTGTGCATTGAATTACCAGGTGTTGTGGAAAGTTTGCAGCTTTATCAAATCTCTCTCTCTCTCTTTTTTTTTTTTTTAAAGAAAATGGACTATATTTTATTCAGTATAATTGTTCTATAAATGAAGCATTCTATAAATGAATTTCAACAAATAGGCTTGGTTCTTTCGTATAAATTTATTGCATCAGCATTCAATCCAATGGTCTAATATGTATGGCATGCATTGAAGTTGATCTAATATGCACAGAATCTTCAGCATCAGTATGGCACTATGTCAAAATGGCTTCAGAAGCAATCATGTGTTCTCTTATCTGCATTGAGAAGTTTCGGAATCCATTTCACAGAGAGCTTTCAAGAATGCACGTTGAGAATGTCATACATAAAGTGGGAAACTTTTTGTGAGAAATTGCAAGATTTCAGCAATCATCTTGACTGAAATACTATGGTCCTTGAGGATCTGATCATGGATTTCATTCACATTTTCATCTGTCATTTCTGAAAAGGATCATCCACACTGTGATTCATCTGTTACTCCTAAATGGCCAGTTTAGAAATGGGACACCTATTTAATAAAGTACAGAGGACACCTATTTCTTCACTATCGTGAAGGTAGGGCAGTCCTGCTTTAGAGTTACTAGTACCTCAGAGTAAATCTCTTAGATTCCTTTTTTCCTACAAGAACAAAAGCTTTATGCCCATACACTTCTCAATGTTGCAGAATTCTGGTCTTAGTGCAGCCGTTATAAATTCAAATTGTTAAAGTAAGCAAACTAACAGTTATAATGGACTCTTACTGTACTTGAGATATAGCAATGATTTTTCTGTATTATTCTTGTAGTGTGGCTTTTGCTCTCTTGAGTCTGGATAAAGTTGTTAATTTTTCAGCACTCCTAGTATAAAATAAACAAACAATTTTCTATGTTAAACAGAAACGTTATCATATAGTGTATGAAATTTAGGTTTGAAAAATAAAATGTTCAACATTTCATTACAATTCAAATTTTTTACTATATTGTATTTCATCATGATTTAGAAAATATCTGAAAGCAATTCTTCAATGACCATTCCAACAACATTAAAAAAGGGCATATCTTATCGAAGAAATCTTCCTATATATACCTCTCTTGGAACTCATATACAAGTAAGTATTGATTAGGCTGTAAAAATATATATTTATATTGTATTTTTCACGATATGGATAATGTTGATTTGTAGACTGCACCTATACCTGCTCATCTTCCTACATTAGAAGAACATAATAAAGATAAAAAGATTGAAGAAAAGCGGTTGGAATGGTTGTTATCTGGAGTAAAAGAAGCCTGCAAGAATAAAGATTGTAAATTTTCTATGTTTATTATTTATTTAAATTATTTATAAAAAAAATATTAAATTTTTACAAAATATTTAATTTAATTTTTTAATCTTTCCTTTGGATTCTAAACAGTTTTGTATAATTTAATTTCACTTGAAAAGTATAAGAAATTGCTTTCAGCATTTCTCTGACTAAATTTATGAATTTTTCATGAAAAAGTTAAATAAATAAACATTCATGAAAGATGATGCTGATGAAGTTATTCTATTAGCTAATGATGATCTAAATTGAGGTTGAAAATTAAATGGTTTATTTTATTAAATGTTATTAAATTGAAAATTATCAGTTTTTAATTAAATGCTTTTTGGTAACTTGAGCTTTAGCAGTTTGTTTTTGTTATTGTTAGAATAATTATTCCTATTATTATTATTTAGTAAAGCTACAGTCAAACTGCCAGATTTTACTATTTTTGTTTTATACTTTTATAGAAATCAGTCATTAAATCTGTCAGTAAGAATAGGTAGAATCGCCTCTTAGTTTTACTGTTATTTGTAGGTAATTTAGAAGCATTAGATAAAAGGATTGACTTGAATTTCTACAAGCTGAATGGGCAATGTTACATCATTTAAGCATTTTGTACTAAACTTACTTCTAAACATATTAAATTAATGAACAATATATAAATAACTTGTTGGGAATTCACTAAAACCAATACCTAATTATACAGTGTATTTAAAAAGTCTTTCCTTAGTAGGTATTGTAGGTTATACTGAACTGCACATGCAGACAATTTATTAAACTGCTTATACATGACTGTGGAATAATGGAGCAGACACAATGTCACCTGATGTACAACTTTTACTTGAAATCAAGTAACAAGATGAAAGGTGCAACTACAATCTATAATATATGCTGAAGAGAGACTTTAAACATCTTTGAAATGTTCTTTTTATAATTTTAGCTTGACAGAAATGTGGTGCTTTATTTTATAAAAGTCACATAACAGCTATTTAGAATCTCTTATTATCAATTTAGCAAACAGATTAATATGTGTAATATATTATATATATATAAAGGTATGATCAAAAAGTATCTGACATGAAGTCAGAAAAAAACTCCTGTGTTTCTGTTTGGTTCACATGATAGTTGCCTTCAAAATAGGTCCTTCTGAGTTCATACACTTATTCCAGTGATGTTTTCACTGTTGGAAGCATTTTTCAAAGTCATTTATTGGGATCTCTGTCAGGTGCTTTATTGTGTTAGTCTTGATTGCCTCTGTATCCTGAAATCTTTCCTTTTAGTGGCATCTTGAGTTTGGGAAAAGAGCCATAAGTTGGCCAGAGCCATGTCTGAGGAGTAAAGAGGCTGCTGAACCTGTGCATTACCCTATTTTGTAAGGAATGTCCAGATGAGATATGATCTGTCAGCCAGAGCATTGTTGAGATGAATGAACTAATTGTCAGACTGCCATAGCTGTGGTCTCTTGCACCTAACAGTGAAGTAAACAGTCAGGTAGTATTCCTTTGTTACAGTTTTTTATGAGGGGCATATCAATGATAAACTGTGCCATAGTGATTAAAAAAACAGTCAACATGACCTTCACTCTGCTGTGCGATTGCTGTATTTTCTTTGACTGTGGAGGCCATGGCATTTTCCACTGGAATGATTGTGCCTTTGTCTCAGAGACATACCTGTAGACTTAGATCCTGATTTCATAAAAATTATAACCAGAGATGAGACCTGTCATGTTCTACCAAATCACTAATGCAATGATAACAGTGTATACAGGGTGGCCAACAAAAACAAAATGGCTGAGTTTTTGGATAGTTGGATTTGTATTTAAGCAAATCACTTGGACAGGTCGATTTTATTCTCGAGGGGGACATCTCGGAAATCATGCAAGGAAAAAAAAAATTGATCATAAAATTAAGGCTGATAATATGTTCTCTGTTAACTCTGTCGTTTCGTTTTCGTTGGCCCACCCTGTATATGCAACTGTCATGGTTGCCTAACAGTGACTGCAGGGTGAGACAGGCTCACCAAAATTCACATACATGCAGTAGGGTCCACAACATAGTTTCCTCCCCAAATTGCAAATACTTACAATGAAAAAATAAGGTTGGATACTTTCTGATCAGACCTTGTATTTATTGATTTACTATAATATTACATTGCCAACTCAATAAAAAATTTATTTTTTTTATTATTAATTTTCTGGAAATGTCTCAGCTCTGATAATTTATGCATTAATAATACTTGCAGAATATAATTATTAATGTTTTTAAAGCAATATCAAAATATATACTGTATATTAAACAGTAGCATCTGCTTATTGTAATCACTGATGTTATCAGCCGTTTATTATTACCAGAACTCACAAGCCTAAAATATATATGTTAATGCACTTCACATCAAACTTTGTTTATTATAAGCAAAGCTTGATTATAGTGATCATTATTTTCAGGAAATAGGCATTTTTTTAAGCTGTATTTTCATGCTATCAGACTATACTAACAACATGCAATAGTTGTTAGTCTTAACTAGTACTTTAAACATTAAATGTTTATAATTTTAATCATATTTTCCTGTAGAGTAGTAATTTAAATTGCTGGCATTTCTTACGTCAGTCATATGTCAGTTGACTACTATTAATTAATAATAATAATAATAATAATAATAATAAACTCTCGAGTTATATGTTTTAACATATCTTTTAGTATCAGTCAACAAAATCAAAATTTCCATTATCTGTAGTCTTATTTAATTATTCTATTAAATACTATTAGTAAGTTATCATCATTAGTATATTCCTCAATGAATTCCAAAATGATTACAATAAGCAGATTCCATTGTATGCTTGGTGTGTGTATGTGTGTGGGTATATAAAATACATACAAACATATATAAAGTATGGTCTTGTTTTATACAGGGGTTGCATGTTGGCAGATGCCATATAATATAAAATTTTGTGTAATTCTGTATATTATCTAGGCAATCATCTGAGGCTATTAGGGTAGAGCAAATGTCCATCCCAATTGTCAAAGATGATTATAGAATTATTTACAATTAATAGAAAATTGTTAAAATGTATTTAAAACATTTAAAAATTTTATACTATAATGAATAACATTTCAGTCTGATATTATTGAATATATAAAGTAAAATTTTTACCTTATCAAGTATACTACTTGATAAAAATACATGTAAATCCTAGGATATTCACCACTGTGAGTAGCATTTAGTAGTTCTGTGTTCAAAATGTTAGAAGCTGGAGAAACAGTTTGCTGACTTAGGGTACATTTGTAAAGTCGAACAATTTAAATGTATTACTAATGAGTCAGTCATAAAGTACAAATTCCATTCACTGCACATGCTCGACGTTGAAAATATTTCAAATGAAACTCTAACAAAATACACAAAGGAAGGAGTTAGTTTACTTCATGAATAAAATAGCATCCAGTGATATCAATATTTTAAAACTACTTGAGTGTTTAAACTGTAGATTAAAAGTGAAATGATACAAATAATTGTCCACCTGAAGCAATCTAAGAAAAGTATTTCGTATAAGATTGTACTAGCAACATTCATAATTTTGATTGTAGAAACAGCTATTTTGTTGTATACAAATCAGTCAAAATGACTAATGAAAGTAAGAAGAACGATTGTCATTCTCATTTAACTTGTTCAACTTTACGAACGTACCCTTAGATTCATTAACTTTGGATTCTTATCTTATCTCACAAAATATTTTTTCAAGAATATCAATTTGATGAATTACTGAAGATGATGATTAAATTAAAAGCAATAATAATTGATTGCATATTTAATCATATCTAACTGAATGCTATTTATTCAACAAAACTGATGAATTCAGTGATTTCAGTAATTGCACCTTATGTAAAGGTTCATAATCATTTAGCAATCTTTTACTATTAATAAAAATTATTAATGTGAGAGATGGCTCAATATCTTTTTCAATGCCTGGAAAAGTCACTCAGTAAGTTTAAAATTGTCATATTCAGTAATTTACAGTTGATTTTTTTTTTGTATGGAGAGAAGTTAATTAACTGCATAAAAAACATATTCTGTTAAGAATGCATTTCCTAAGTAATCTAAAATTTCTGTTTGTCTACTTATACAATGTAAGAACATTACATTTTGGATTAGATGAGTAATTTCATTACTTGTTAGTAACTGATTATAAATAAGAAACAAACAAGATTGGAGGAGCCACTCCCAGCACTCCTCTGTTTCCCACTTGCTTCTCAATACGCATTTAGATAATTCTGCTACTCACTTTGGGAAACATTGAACTAACCATTTAACATCAGTGAAAACAAATTTGTTTATTATCAGGCTTACATCAAACAAGACCTTACTGTATTAAAAAAATATGTCAGTTATTTTATTTTATATAAATAATAATATATCATTGCTATTGACAGGTACAAAGAAGGATGAACCAACAGAAATTGCAACTAATACTGCTATCACTACAACTTCATTTTCTATTGCAAACACTATGTTCAGTTCTGTGATTTCTGTTACTAGCAGTTCCAGTGTACCTACAGTTACATCATCTACAATGGTAACAGAAACAACAATGGCAAATATCATGCCTATTTCCACTGTGCCATCATTAACATTTGGAAAATCTACTGCTTCTATTGTTACCAGTCCTGAAGTTACTCAATTACCAGTGTCAGTAGTACAGTCAGATACTACATCTTCAGCTGGTTCATCCTTATTTTCATTTCCTACTCCTATTGTTAAAAAATCCGAAAAAGAACTATCTGCTAAAACAGACACAGTTACAAGTTCGTCAGAATCACCTCAGCAAGTTTCATTATCATCATCTACTATTACAACAGATAGCATTAGTGTTCCTATATCTTCCCCAGGTATCAAGCCAAATTTTGGTACCAGTAATCCAGTATCTTTTTCATCAACTAATAATACATCTGTTAAAAATACAAATACTGTACCTAACCAAACTTCAACTGCCACAATATTCTCTGGCTTGAATACTTCTATTTCTCTAACAACTTCCAGTACATCAGCAACAACAATGACACCAAGTACTTCGGGTGGCTTAAACTTCAGTTTGCAACCTATAAATTTTCAGTTTTCAAGTGAAAGTCGAACACCATCAACTGCAACAACTAATACTACTATGGCTTCTACAGCAGGTTTTCAGTTCTCACTAACTACATCGTCAACATCTGGAATTTCTTCTTTTGTTTCATCGTCGTCGCCTGGACTGTCTTCTTTTGTTACGACATCGTCTACAGTTTTACCTTCAAGTAATCAAGATTATTCATCTTTTTGTATTACTACTAATTTTATAACTCAACCAAACAGTCTGGTAACAACAACAATTCCATTAATGAATGCAGTAACTCAATCATCTTTTACTTCGGGAAATGCGATAAAACCTTTCAGTTTTGGAGCTACAAATAATGAAAATTCATTTCTTACAAGTAACGTAAATCAATTACCTGCTCCAGTTTCAACTACAGGTAACACAAATGTTTTTGGAACAGCATTTGGTTCTCCTACACCATTAGTTCCTTCTAATGCAAGTATTCAAAACATGGCAGCAACATCGAATCAATCAATGAACAATAATTTAACAATGGCACAAACTGCAATCGATACACCAAATAAAACAATTAATCTCTTTTCAACTGGTAATACATTTAGTTCAAATGTAAACCCTTTTGGAATGAATACTCAAACTCCAGTTTTTGGTCAAAGCCAGACTGCTTTTGGAAATCCAAATACAACTGCAATTGTGACTCCACCTTCTCAGTCACAGATCCCAAAATTTGCTTCAAACCAAAGTACTTTTGGCTCTGGTAATACATCACAGAGTGCCTTCATGTTATCTGGACAAATGCAACCTTTATTTGGAGCTACTAATAATACTTTCAGTGCCTCAGGTGGTACATTTGGTAGTCCCGTGTCAACTTTTACTTCAGGGAATTCCAACACGAGTGGCTCAACTCCTTTTCAATTTGGTAGCAACACAAGTGGATTTAACTTTAATTTCACACCAACAACAAAATATAATTTTGGTAAAAATTATTATTATTATTATTTTTTATTTTGAAATTAGCTTATATAAATAATTTCAGTTAACAGTAGAAATAAGAAAATTATTAATTATAATAAAATTTTTATATTACAAGAAAAATTTAAAAATTTATATAATTATACGAATGATGGTAACATGTAGATTTATTATATACAGTAGGTAGTTAAGTTACTACTTTCCTGAATAAATGCTCTGTATTCTCTCTATTAAACTGAAATTAAAATAGTAACAATTTTATCATTAATGAGAATATAAAAGTAAATTTTAATTGATTCATAAGAATGTTTTCTTTAAAGGAACCTTGCCGGCTTTTGGAACTCAACCAACACCGTCACCAACTCCAGGACAAGGAGGCACACTTTTTTCAATCGGTTCTGGTAAAATGGAACGGAAAAGTAATTCATTTCGCAGGAGAACCACAAAAAAGTAAATGTTAATGGAGAAATATTTAAAAAAATCTCTACGGAAAATCTTGAAAATTCATCTGTTTACTCTTTTATAATCCATTTTCATTTTTGTTTTCTGTGATCAAATTATTAAATTACATTGATGAACAGGCACTTTTAAAAATGATCATTATTCATTTGTCTGAAATACAACTTAGCAGAAATTGCCACTTTACATGTATTTGTCTTTGTGGTTTTATATGAATTAGTAAGTGAAAACACAATTTCATTGTTGTCAGTGTGTTTGTCAGTATACAGATTGAAATGTTATATTATTATTTTGTTTTTCAAGCATAGTCATTTATGGAAGGGTATTTTCTTAATGTTGTTAGTAAAAAAACAGAAATAATTTTGTTGGATACTGACATTATATTTTCAAATAATTTGAAGTTTATTGTAGGCAAAATTAGCATAATTTTTTTATTATTAGATAATTTTCCTCATTTGTTTCTGATAAGTTACACGAATTCATTGTTGTCATTCCATTTTCAAAATGAGGGAAATTAAATCTCTCAAACAGTGGATCAAAATTCAGTTATTTGGAAGTATGACATGCTTTGAGCTAGTCATTTCAAATATCGTTCATTGAACGTGATTTAAATGTAAATTTTGGCATAATAATTTGATCCACTGTTTGTTTTTGCTTTATATATGTATGTATGGAAGTATACATATATGTACTTGTATACAGGATGATTATAAAGTCTGAAACAACTTAAAATTTAGATTATACACAACATAAGTAGACTGTTTATCACTAAAATTGTTAAATCGACATCCGCAAGTAATTCAGAAGTTAACATCACTACACACAATTTGTAAAATGGATGCTTTTGTTCCATAAAAGAATTTTATATTGTCGTTAAGAATTTGGCAATAACTAATTCATACAAACTGTCAGGATCTTGGTTTTCGATCTCTCAAAATTAATTTTTAAATCAACAAATATTGTAACGGATAAGCAAGTTCAACGTTCTGTTCCAGACTGGAAGCATCCTGTATCATAATTTATATATAATTGTATGTGTATAAATCTACATATACACATATATATAAATATACTAGATAAATGATTAAAAGCTTTGCAGTATTATCATCAAGGCCCAATCGAGTATGTTTTGGATTGGCCCATGTCAAAATATTTTATCAAAATGAAGAAAAGAAATAAGGAAAGTTAAAGAGAAAAAATAAAATAAAATAAATTTTGGTATCTTAATGCAAAGCTTTTATGCCTTAAGGATAAGTAGTAATTGTAGAAACGGGAAGCATTCATTAAGACTCGTGCACGCGATATTGTAATTTTATTTCAGGTCATATCTTTCATATGTAAAAATGAAAAACATTTATTCATTGTGATTTTTGAACGAGGTGTGAATGGGAAACTAAAGATCGTGGATCACAGTATAAAGACTTAATGCATGCTTCTCCGATATCAGACCATAATGTCAAAATTGTAATTTAAAAAAAAATGTATGAGTATATCATAATTTTAGGTGAGACATTCGGCTTATCAAGTTTAAAGTTAAGCGGAATGATTAAACAAAATATAAATTTTAATTAGGTAAATGGTTCTATAAAGGAAGTTAACATTCCAAATTGAAAATTCTGTAAAGAAAACTTGTATATTGATCATGCGGTATTATGAACCATGAGAAAATTCCAGCGTAACTTCAAACTTGATATGTTGCAAAGTGATTTCTTGCTGGACATAGCAAATTTCGGGAAATCGTGTCGCGTACGTTCGTATGGATGACATTCTAAATTAATGTAAAATATCGAAGATTATGATAAATAAGTTATAAATATGGTTTATTTCTAAAAGGAAACATTTCCAATACCATTTCGCATGGTTGGTTGTGTAAGCCTCGAGATTGGCAAATGTCCTCTAGCAAGGAAATGTAAATAAAGATTGCTTTGACATCCATCTAATTTACTGTGTGCTGTTTGTTTCAAAACACTAAGATGAACACTTGGATTTGTAAGAAGTTTGTTTAAATATGAATACTTTCGTTCTTTAAACAAAATTACTGAAAATTTTCTAGGAACAGTCGGGAATTTGAAAATAGAAGTCAGCAGAATAAAAAAGTCTATATAAATGATTCCTTGGCGCAAAAAGCTCCGAAATGCCTTCATTTATGACACTTTTAAACTATTCATCATCAGCTAATATTGGGCCTATTCATAAAGTATGTGGGTACTGCAGTGCTCTGAAGTGGAAGAATAAATAGGGGATGTTGGCAAAGTTAAACTGGATCCTCTTCTATCACTATTAAACAGGACTCATCCTGACACTAAACATTTCTTAAAGAAAATTAGGGCTTATAATAGTGCTTTCCAAATGACAAGTTTTGGTGCCACTGAAATACTTGAAAGAAATTTCATGCCAACATTGAAAATTCAAGGACGGATATATCATTTAGCATATCATTAATCCCGACAAACTACCCATTCGAATTTAAACGCTTACAATTTCCAGTCGGTCTATGTTTTGCAATGATAATTAACAAGTCACAAAGTCAAAGCCTGAGAGTTGCCGGACTTGACCTCGGATGCACATGGCCAACTCTGTTGCATGCTCACGTGTTAGTAGCTGCAAATCTGTTCATTTGTGCACTTGATAAATCATGAAATGTATATCGGAAGGTTATTCAATAAGTTAGAAAATATTCTGCATCTTTAATAAGAATCTGCAACAAAAAATTCTCTGCAGATATACTCTACATAAGTAAATATAATAGAGGTTTCAAGTCGACATCATGAGTGACGTCACGAGCATGCAGAATTGTCTAGCGCCATCTTTCTGGTTTGTTTACATTTTATTTGTGTTTACGCACGCTTTAGCTGGAGTTCTGTGTTGTTTATTCATCGCGAATATCACTATGGTGAATTGTTGTGTAATGCTAGTTTACTCAATATCAAAGGAATGTCATTTTTTAAAATTCCCAGCATTATTTTTCATCGAGGAGCTTCCACGACGAAAGCAATTAGCATGGCTCTGAAGAATTAACGAGAAATTTCAATACGGATAAAGTGAATATCAATACGAGAGTTTGTCAGAAACATTTCATTTCAGGTAAGTAATAACATTTGATTACTATTTATTAATAAATGATTATATGATACTCATGCAAAAGTTTGTCTAATGTTTACAACCGGTTGCATAAATCCCTTTGTTAGTACCAACAAAAAAAATAATTTTAACAACTGCAAATTTTATTGTAGTTTGAATAGATAATGGTTGTGTTCTAACTTTATTTTTCACCTTTCGGTTTGTTTTCTTAGCCTCTGCTTATAATACAAGGTAAATATACAGTAGAGTTAATATTAAAGTGTTAAGCAAAGATAACACTTAGCAGATGATTAATTAGAAATGAATTCTGAACCAATTGTCCTTCCAGTCTAATTTACATAAATAAAAAACACATGTATTTTTTAAGATATAAACCAATAATTTCCATTGTTCATTTACAAATAGCTAAGTTAGATTATTTTAATGAGCAACATTAACATATTCTTAAGATGCTCCCTTTTACAATGATTTTTTGGTTAATGTTACCTTAGGTAGCCAAGATGGCGGCTTGTCTCTAATTCCAGCAAGGAAACGGTGGGACGCACATTCTAACCTAACCTAACCTAACCTAACATATTCTAATAAATTACCATAATTATTAGCAACCAAATTATTAGAATAGGTTACTATGTTGTAATGTTGGCACCCAGTCGGCACCAGACTGGGTGCCAACATCACACATGGGGTATGAGTGGCCACAACCCAACTGCATATCAGGATCGTTATGAGAGTACATAATCAGGAAAAACACAGCCACTTGTAAGATATAGGCCTCTAAAGATTTATAGGCTAATGTTCATTTGAGAAAAAGTAATTTGTCTTTAAAACCAAATAATTTATGATGTCACAAAATTCTACTTTAGACCACAACTCTTGATTTACAAAGATGCTGGCTTTGTATGGATCGACACCCTCACTTAATGCAACTTTCTCTTCATATAAAGCAGTATCTCGTCCTGTCAGACTGAGAATAACCCGCCAGAAAGCTTTTTTTTTTTTTTAATATTGTCCATGATATAAAAATACTGCAATTGTATTAAGTTTAGATTGAAAAAAGTGCTGCCAACCTGTCAAATAATAGACCACGTGCAAGCTAAGCAAGCGGAAGCTAGACCACAAACATGGCGAAGGGCGGAACAAAGGTGCATTTTATCACGTGACATGCAACCGTGAAACCTATATTACATGAAATGAGTTACCCATCGTTGACGGGAGACTTATCTAGTTTTATTATAAAATAGGTTCCATTTTGCCTGTTCGTTTCCGTTCAAGCTCGATTTTTCAAATTACTAACAATTTTTAGCTAATGTTTATAATTTGTCAATTAAGGCTTTGCAAATTAACCAATCATCTTTGCGGATAAGCGCGAGTGTCTAGTATTTTGGCAATTGATAAAATTATGCGATTGGTACCTTGCAGTACAAATTAATTACTCTGGCAGATTAGATGGGGTGCAGAAAAAGATTGGTGAAGTCCATAATGTTGACTAATGATCCATCGACAAACATTCTTATAGACTGGCTTCTTGCCATGAAGACCGAATTTGTTTTTGAAGAAAATATAAGAACTTTAGATTGGTTAAATTAATATGATCTTTTCCATACAGTGTTCACCCAGTGATTTATTTAGAAATAAGGCAGTCTAAGATCACAATATGTAAACATCCCGAAACTAATAGTGCCATTTTTGTATTGAATAATTATAATTTTAATTCTGCAGTATTTGTATTTTTACAAATTTTTAAATATTGAAAGGGCAGTGCTATTGAAAACCCGTCATTAGTACCGTACTCCCACTGTTCATGCAAAATATATTTTAACGTTATTCTGCTGATGTGTCTTATTTTGTCATATAAACTTTAATTTGCACTTAATAATAATAATAATTTCAGTTTTTGTAATTATTTTGAATTTTTGTGGTCTCCAAACTCTTGCGTCCCTAGGTCTGGGTCTAATGGGAAATCCACCATTTGATCTAACAAAGAATAGATCAAAATCAGAGTCGAGTCGATAGATATACTGGTCCGTGCGCTGCCAATGGCTCCAATGCTACGATATCGGTGTAATAAATATTTTTTGTCACTTGAAGCGCTTCAATCGCGTCAAGGCACAAGTTTGGCTTAAGCATAGGGAGAATCAGCTGTAAACATTCGAAATTCTTTAAAAACGAGAAAATTTCTTAACTCTGATATTTCTTTCGTCTTTTTTAAAGGACTGCTTATAAACACTACTTTAATTCGGTTTTGAACATTAGAAATATTAACGACATTTACAAATAAATATTTCTATTAATTAACTATCACTTTCACAATTTCACGTTTGTTTTTTGCTACAATTTGTGTTCATTTTAAAATATTTTTGGAGGTTTTCGTTAAGAGTAAGAAAACGTAGTGAAAAAATTTATAGTTAAGTCTGTATATAATTATTATGGGATGCCTTCAAGATTCCTGAGAACTAATTCTCACTGACACCTTTTCTTCCCGATTCATATACTGAATATAATGATAGTATTGTGCTAGCCCCCAAATTATAGGTTGCCTATCGCCCTGAGAGACCAGAGAATGAATCTGGACGGGTCGAAAAATTCCTCTGCGGGCCAGGCCAAACCCATAATGGGCTTAAGAGCCCTTTTAGTCTCCAGGATGGAGTTAAAAATGCCCCAAATTATACCAAAATACTGGCTGTATATCTTATGCGATTGCTGCAATTTCGATTGTCATTCCTTAGTTGTAACAATTTTTAAAGATCAAACAAAAAGTAACATGTCATTTAGTAATTATTTTTTGAATTTCCCCTTTTTTGCGTATTAAAAATTGTTGTTTAAATTCCTATGCCATCACGAATGTGGAAAGGATAGACCTTAAGCAAAATATGGCAAAAGGCATCCAATGCTCAAGGGACTAAAATTTCTACTTAAGCCACTGCTATTGGCAACTTTTAGTAATTTGTTAATGTACTTACATGCCACGAAGATAAAACACACTTCGTCTTTTCGTTATCAGAGGTTGAGGCGCAAGCACAAACATTAAACTTGTACAGCAAGCAGAAGTATACGTATGAGGTTTTAAGTCCAAAGACCTTGCGGCGCTCGTTCACGACATCACGTGACTCAGTGAACATTGCGCATTGACTCGCGGGAAATTTGTTGAAAAAAATGGCGGATACATTTAACATGGAGGGACAGAGGATTTGATCATACATCGACGATTGTTGTTAGCTCAATTAAAAAATTTTTAACCAGAGAGACTCAAATTTTAACAAATTTATTGGGCAGTCGTTTTACACGTTGGAAGAATGATTCGCATCAGTCACAGTCGATTCTTTTTTGTTTTCTTTTCACAATCGCTGCATTCGAGTCTTCTTCACGCAACAGTTAAGACATTCAATACCGTGTGATACAAAACTCGTGTTACATAAATGCCAAATGATAAGAATTTTTTCTAAAATTTTAATCCTGCTTATTATTAAACGGTTTTTTTTACATGCGACCATATTCCCTTATTGGCATTTGATAGCTGTAATAATACATATCAATCAAATTTACAAATTTTATCTAAATATAGCCATTAGATGGCAAACAACTCAACATACCGAGCAACATTAGAAACAAGATAAACACCCCCTTTAAGAAATTATTAAACGATCTGTCGTCGATTATCATCGTAAAAACGTGTGTATATGCGAGAGTTACTTTTTGAAGCACGGTTTATTTTTTTCAGTTCTCTTTTTTTGTGCACGCTTTTTTTTAATAAACAGTATTTTTTTAGTTCGTATAAACTATGGATACCATGACACGATTAGAATTATCAAGTCCAACATTTGTGTTGTTTCTATTGTCTCAACTTCTTTCACACAACAACAATTATTTAATACTAGACACCGACTTATTTATAATACCGCACCATTGTACACGAAGTTCCGTCTTTTCCGATATACTTCTTCGACCATTTTGAATTAGTTTTGTTTTTTTTTTACCGTTTCGAGTAACGGGTATTTGTTCACAAAAAATTAACAATCTGGAAGAAAGACAGTTCTTATTTCCCAAAATTTCTATCGATAGTTCTGATTTTATTTAAAAGTTGGAATTTTCTTCCAAATTTCGTGGGCCAATTTTCAAAAATTACCAAATTATATATATATATATATTTATATATATATAATGCAGCATGTCCGTTTTATTCCCATTCGGTTGTTCCCGGCGGTTTAGGTGTGAGGTCATATAGTACTCGAGAAATTCCCGGAACTCCTTGGATTTCTGCTACCATTTTTTTAATAACCTGAAAGAGAAAAAAATATTTAGTTGAAAAGAAAAGAAATGAAAGTTTGAGATATTCAAGTATTCTGTCCTTTGTTTTTATGTAGGCCTTTGGTTATAAAAAGTTTTTATTACTGTTAAAAACTGGATTAAAGGATATTGTATATATCAATGAAATGGTAGGAAAGTTCATTCCACGCCATTCCTAGATGCACAAACAATTAAATCCACATAAGGATTAGTATGATAAACAATTAGATAATAAACTGGAATTTGGATAATATGTTAAAAACTACTTATTTCTGGATGAATTTTAAAATAAAGTATTACAGCATATTAATGACGATTAAGAGAATTTTCCATATGCTGTGAATAAATTATAAAAAAAGCAAATAAAGAATTCACACGAAAGAAAATATTTATTTGTACATAAGAGTTTCTCCAATGGCTGGCCTACTGTTCTGGGTATGTGGGAGACAAATCAAACACCCAAGGAATTTTTCAGATGTGTTCCATCCTGGATATTTGAGCACTTGCCCCATTATGGGCTTGATAAAACACTTCCTGTGTGTCCATGGGGAAATATAAGAATAACAAGATTCGATTTAAATTTTTTATTTTATTTTCGAAAGTTAGGGTTAAATCAAACACAGAAACAAAAAACGGAAAAACACCCGACAAATTTTCTCGTAAAAATTACTCATAAACTTTCGTTCCCACGGTAATACTTCCTTGTAGAAGATGAGTTAACTGTTGAAAAATAATTATATCATGTAAATCACCATTGGTCAGAAAGGACTTCCACCCTTGACGTACTTCACAAAATCTCGAACCCGAGATCCTGAAATAAAAGGAAAACGAACGATGACGCAGAGAGAGAAAAAGTTTCGACATCTGTCAAGCGTGTGCGCGTCGTGGATTATCATCTCCTGCCGTTGAAGCCGTCCATCCCATCTATCTTCAGTCCATTGACTCTTATTTTCAAGCGAACTCTCGTTCCTCGGACTTTGTGCAAATCTCAGGATCACTAAGGTATTTATCCTACTCGCAATGTTTTGTAAACTCTCTCTCTCTCTCCAATCACTCGAGACGCGATTTAATAATTCGATTCGATGATATAAATACTTCCAAATATGTTAATTGATGTATTCCCTATCAATCTCAAAATAAACAGGTATTTTTGTTTAAAATTAGAAGAGTGTGCGTTTCTTCCTCCATTGCCATCATTCAGCATCCCACGATTTGGAAAATAACGCATATCTATCCGTGAAAGGTTTGATAGATTGGTGTCAGTTCCTGACGTGAACAGGATCCTACGATCCTCGTCCATAAATAAACTTTAACCGCTCGGTCTCTAGTCATCCTTCCGACAACGAGGTCGGACCTCAAGGTCTTGTGCCGTTAAGAGGTAGAGAAGATAGGATTCGTCTTCCATCTCCTACCCTCGGTTAACCTCACACAAAAATGGTGAGGGTGTCCTATAGCTACAACATATTTACACACATACATGCAATTAAATTTTACGTTTGATTATGTTTATGATGGGGATTAACATAATTTCACTTCTTACAAAATTTATGTTTTTTCACTCTAAACATCTTTCTGCCAAGCATTTATATTCTGTGCAACTAGGGTTGCTGTCCTGCTTTATAGTATTTTATCCCTACTCTTTATCAGGTGGTATCTCCAAATTTTTGGAGCCATTCTTATATTTATTCATGTTTTCTGTTTATATTCCTCTTTTAAATCCATTAACAATTTGAAAGTTTTTCCCCCAAAAAGTTTATGATGGTGGTTTGCACATTTCCTTAAGGCCAATTGTGAAAGGGCTTGTCTGAATTATAGTTATTGGTCATGTTTTTCAAATTTAGTAAAGTATGGGGTGGCTCCACCCCCCTCTACAGTGCTCATACACAATGATTAAATTCTACATTTACAGTTACTAAATCTAAAAACTGAGACACCTATCTTGATTGCAATAAACTGAGGACAATGCAAAGAAAGTTAAATAAAAGCATTTAAAACTAATTGGTAATTAACTTCCATTAAATTATAAATTTGTATACAATGATCCATAATTAAAAGTTTGAAATATAAAAAAAATACTAAAATATAAAGTGGGGTTCTTGTGAACAACACTATTATTGATTTGTAAAATTTTAAATTTAAGGAAATTTTTTGTCATCAAATCCCAAACTTTTAATTATCACATAGTTAAAATTACCACTATAAACTCAACACATTTCATTACCTCGAGTGGTAAATGTACATTTGGAGTGGCTGGAATACCAGTCATAAAATCTTGGGTAATAAATGTGCGTATCACAATGGATCGCTGACAAGACGGCTGCCGTGATACAACATCCCTATCAAAATGAATCGGAATCATAATAATAGGCATCTGTGATAATGTGTTAAGGTGATTACTTGTTTTCAATACTTTGTGTGCTACGTAATCTGCTTGACGCAAAGTACTAAGAACATTGCTAGTAAGGAATGTCGGAGTTATATCCTGTACAGGAAATGTAACTGGATCTCCAAATATATAGCATACCCTACAAAATAAAATATTTATTAAATATCACAATTAAAAATTTATTAACATGATTGTGAAAAAAAAATTAATCGTTTACCTATTTATATTATGACAGATACGAGGAATTATCTTGGCTAGAATCATCAAATCTCTCCAATCTGTAGGTTCTTCTGGGCTAGATAAACCAACCACATAACTATAGGATCTCTGATCGCCCTATAACAATGATAATACAGTTGATAAATCATCACAACAACAAAATTTTATATTTAGAAACACACACACACACTTGTCAGCTTTCTTTCATTAGAGGGAGAAAAAAGTAAATTGTAGTAAACCAATGAATAGTACACCCTTAGTCAGAAAAGTTCCAGGACAAAGCTCATAAAAAATTGAAATTACCAAGTAATGACCCTATTTTCTAGCTCCTGTCAAAATAGTCCCCTCGACTGTCTAAACATAATTGCCAATGTCTCTCGAGGTCTTGGAAGCAAGCAGAGAAAGCTTCAAGTGTGATGCTTGTTGGCTCATTTGTCACAACCCATCAGATGGATGTCTGCAATATCTTGAAAAAAAATGTCCCTTTCAGTTGCTTTTTCACTCACAGAAACAAGAGGAAAAAAATCACAAAGGGTTGCAACTGAAAGGGAAATTTTGTCAAGAAACTGAGAGATGTTTCGTCATGACATCGCAGACATCCGATGAGCTGTGACAAATGAGCTAACAAGCATCTCACGTGAAGCTTTCTCTGCTTGCTTCCAAGACCTTGAGACACATTGGGAATTGTGTATAGATAGTTGAGGCGACTACTTTGACAAGAGCTAGAAAATTGCAATTACCAAGTACTTGCAAATGATTCTATTTTTATGAGCTTTGTCCTGGAACTTTTCTGACAAAGGGTATAAGATCCATTAGGTAAAATTAATGAAGCAACTATTTCAGCAAAAACTGTATTAAGTTTTGCATCATATGCCACTTTTCAAAAAGTGTCTGGACATCCCTTATTTCTACTCTTGATCAGTACTGATTTGCAAGTACATTGCATAAAGGCAACAAAAGTTGCAATTCATCACTACATGTAGTTTACACATTCATTCAGTTAATGAGGTTGCAAGTCATATCAATTTTTGTAACAATCACACCTGCCAGTGACCTGGTAGACCCAAAAACTAAAACTTGACTGGCTCGGTTCACCAAACATGTCAAACTTAGTAGACAGTCTTCTTTAGCAACCATTGCTAGGGTCATGGTCATGCTAGTCCACAAATCATTGCACTGTGTCAAATGTTGGCTAGTGTAAAAAAAAATCAAAGAATGGCAACAATGGACATTAGATTAGTGGAAGAGAGTATTGTGGAGTGATGAATTGAGGTACTGTACACGATTTTGATGCTCTGATGGTTATGTCTGGACCTAGCAGATTCTCAGTGAATGATATGAAAAATGATATTATATCACCCAGGAAATTTTAACATTACTGCCTTTAAGTCTGGGTCCACTGAGAGCAATTTTTTGCCAAAAGTGCACTTTCACCTAAGAAAAATTTTAGTTAAGGTTTTTGTTTTTCTTGTAAAACTGTTTAATCATCAGCATGGTTTCATGGTGGTGATTATCGTTAAACATTTTAATTCTGTGGATCATTTTTGTTGATCCACAGTAATAAAATAGTTATTTCATATGCCATAAACAGTTTTTAGGTTTTATACCTAGAAATTGACCCTTATACATACTGCGTACTCAGTCAGCGCCAGAAATTTCATTTTTTCCCCCCAACAATCTGTTCTGCAAGTCCTAAATTTGGTTTGGTTTGGTCTGCTACATATCCCTCTAAACAGCATCAAATGAGGATACTTTAAGTTGACCAAAATTTTTCATTTGTTTTCAATTGGCAATCCTCAAATCCAAAACAAAAGAAAATTCTAGAGCATCAGTTAATTTTGAATTATACAGATTTTAAACTAAATGTATTAAAATATATCGTTAAGTAATAAGAAGAGAACCGTATTTACAATGTTGAATTACTAGTACAGCAGTTTCCTTGAATTCAATATACCATATTTACTCACATATAAGACAATCTCACATATAGGACAAGGTGTGACTTTAAAGATCAAAATAAGGAAAATTAGCTATATTAATACAATTCTAATTTTATTTTGTTTAAAATATCAAATGAATGTAAATGCACCACACTGTCCCACAAAAATTACTTGCATTTTAAACCTCAAGGAAAAATCTTGTAAAATTAACAACATAATTTGTTCATGTAAAGCTGGACAACTGGGAACCTTTTTTTTGCAAATTCTTAACAGTCGAATCCACTCTCCATTGATTACACTTATAAGTTTTAATCCATTCCCACGTGAAAACATGATTATTCGGAAATCAGAATTCAGAAAAACTCATATTGAACTCCCATGTAACTTTGGAATTTCAACCTGGAATTCAATTCAAAAGCTTTGCTTTTTCTATTGGTATTATTCATCTTTACTCCTGACAATATACAAGAACAATTCAAACGACCCAGATAAAATACTTGTTTTTAAATACAAGAGGGTAAGCATCTGGGAAAAATGCAAATACACGATTCACAAAAATTATTGCAAAAATGCAAAGAATCTTTCGCTCACACGTATAGGATGACCTAGGAATTTGAAGGTGTGATAAATGAATAAAAAACCTTGTCTTACATGCGAGTAAATATGGTTTATTTTTGTTTCAAATACTAAATGAACAGTTGGATTCTTTGTCAGGCTATAAGGCTAAATTATTTAGTCTTAAAGCCTGTTTGTTTGGTATCTGTTATAAATATAATTAATCCAATAATTATTATATATTGTTTGTTACCATAACTGCAGTATTACTTTTTCTAAATTCATGTAACATTACATGCCTTAATTAAATAATAGTTAACTTTAAAAAAAATGATCCAAAACTAATTTATAGCATAAACACTTCAGCTGACTTGGTATTATATAACATGAAAATAATGCTTACAAAAAAATAACTTTTTTATGATAATCTGTAACTTGAATCAGCGGTTGGCAACCTATGGCATGTGGGACAATTTTCAGTTGCACTTTGATTGAATAATAAAATATAATTTTTAATAATTACATTAATTATTACACATTTAAATGGAAACCGTATGTCCAGTGTAGACCATGGTACATTAAAAACCAAACTCTTGCTTGTATATTTATATTACAGCACATGTATTTACACACCTTGTTGTGCACATGCTTCACATGTAAAAGCCTATTTCAATTAACAACTTAACTTCAAAAATATATAATTTTGAAGTCCATTATAACCAAGCCAATTTTGTTATGTATATATTATGTTGACACCCTAAACACTATAACTTGTACACAGGGACTTGTACACTATAACTTGCATAACACAGGGTTTGGCATAACACCCCCTGAAAGGGGGTGTTATGCCAAACCCTGTGTTATGCAAATCCCTGTCTTAATACCCAAGTATTTAATCACAAAATATTTATCAACTTTCTACATATTTATTAAATTGAATGAAATTGTAACATACCTGAACACCCACACTTTTAATAGGCAATAATGTAGAAACTAACTGGTACTTTTGAGAAACAGCCATAAGAAATTCCCGTTCTTCTTCAGATGTACCACTCTGAACCCTATTAATAAGTGCATGTTTCTAAAAAAAGAAAAAAAATTTATGAATTTTAATATTAATATGCAATAAAAGTATAAAAAAGTAACTGTAAATATTATTATTATTATTATCTGTTGCCATTTTTCTCCAGAAAATTTTCATTTTTCCAAATATAACTGTTTCTCATAGAATTATTTTTTATATTTTAGTTGTTTGTACTGTAAACAATCTACAAAAACTTCAGAAGAATATAGTAATATAGTAAATTGGTATAGTGCATTGTAAATTACTTAACAACATTCCACTAAAAATTTTTAATTAAAATTTAGGCACATTAATCTATTTAGTGGGCAAACCTTATATCAGAATGAGATTTTGCATGTGGTTCAATGTAATTAGAGTGGAAAGTGTTTAATTCTAAATTTTTCCAGATGGACTAATAATTGGGTGTAAGTTAATGACATATTAGATATTGATAATATCAAAATAAAGATCAATTATAGAATGAAAGCAATTGTAGTTTTTCTTGATTAAATGGAAAACTGTGTATTTCAGCTGATAAAATTATGGTATTCAGAATTAAGTTTAGTTAAGCATGAATTAACTATATTTAACAGTCAATTTGAAATATAGTTAGTATTCTTTATTAACACTTTTTGAGTTACAGATGGGAATCGTCACAAATTGAAACAAATTGAACAATTAAAATATTTTAAATTAGTAATTTGTCCTACTAGTATTCCCACTCTCCCAGCTGAGAATCAGTATTCTCTGCAGTTTGAAGTAGGTTTCAAGAAAATTTACTGAAAACATTATAATTGTCTCAAGATAAAAAATATCACGTGTTATCAAATTTGTCACGAACATACCAATTATGTGTTGTATAAAAGCATACTTTATAGTAAGTAATCTATAATGAGTCTATTTATAATATAAATAATCATTTCTAGTAATTTAAAAATTTTAACTAAATCTTTATGAATGAGTTTTTTTTCTTCTTCCAGTAGCAAGTACCAAGCTGCAGATCATGGTTTGTGAAATAACAGTTTAATACAATGTTAAATTGTGTTTCTATGGTAATTAAAATTTTTCTTATTAACAATATTTTTAATCAAGAATTATTTCAATTTGTTAATTAGTCAAATAAAATTCAATATTTTTTATAAATGCTCATATATGTTTTAAAAATTTCCATTTTATTTTCCATTATATCTGATTATATTATTGTTGCTTTGTATGAAATATGTAATTTTTCATATTATTTGGACACGAATAATGAATAGCGCTAAAGATTTTAAATCTAACAATTACCCAAAATAAATGCCGATAATTGCACTGTCAAGAAGGCCTAACGAGTGGAGACAAATTTAGGTTTCCACTTGAAGGAGCCTGTTTTCTGGAAGGGGTTGGTGAAGGAAGATCAATTAAAGACTTATTAACAAGCTTAAAAATAGGTGTCATTTACGAACAGCCATAAGTTATTTCACGTAAAGGGCCTCCTTTTAGTGAGAGTCACCCTGAGAAAATTGAGCCAGGTGTGCAAACCGAGGAGGACCCAAAGGAAAGCTACTGACCAAGCTCCAGATTGGACAGCCAACAAATCTCAAAGTTGGATAAAAGGCAACTTGACTGATCAAAAAAGGGAAAAAGAAACATGAAAGACTATGTTGTATGGTAGCCATCCAGAATTACTGTTGTGTATACTGCAAATACTTGTAAAATAAATGGACTTGATCTGAGATAAATGAGTGATAAAATGATTTTCTGATGGACCACAAACCTGAGAATTGGGACAGCACAATCTGAAATTTACTTGCACATATATACATGAGAGAACCAATGCATTTCTTGTTTATTTATTTAGATATTTTTGCAAATTGTTTCATTAGCAACAGATAAAAATTATTCTACAAATCATTAGAATTAAAAACAAGTTACCTTTTGCACAGAATTTGCATAATCAATGACAACTTTCACCAAGACACTAGTTTCAGAAAAATCTTTTTCCATATATGGTTCTTCAGAACATATTACTCTGACAGCTAAACCTGGACCTGTAAAAAAATTGTTAAAATCATTTATATAATTTCATTAAAGAATCATTATAAACATCATTATATATTTAAAAATATAAACCTGGAAAAGGATGTCTTTGAACTAATTCAGGTGGTAATCCAAGTTCTTGACCCATCATTCTTACTTCATCTTTGTGAAAATCTCTTAGAGGTTCTACTACTCTACCCTGTTCCCTTAATAATCTAACTAAATCAGTGTCATTATGATGTGTCTTAATTGCATCAGCACGATGACTAGCTAATGATGAGGCACTCTCAATTAAATCTGGACGTAATGTTCCTAAAATATAAAAAGTACACACATTAATTCAATTTTCCCACATTTAGCTGTTTATATTGTTTTATTCCACTTACCTTGTCCTAAATAAACTTCTTCTGGAACTAAATGGAGATCAGCAATAATGTCATTTGCTACCTGAACATGTAGGGAAGAATATCTTAATCTACTTAATTTAAAATAATTTTTAAAAAATATGCGTTAAATTATTGTATAGTAATATTAATTATACTCAGGTATTTTCTAAATAAATTTTTAAAAATTTAATAATTTATTTTAATCTTTAATATTAATAAGCATTAATACAAATCATTGTGAAACAGTTGTTATTTCACTTTATTGAAAATTTGCATTAATGATTTTCAGGATCAAGATCAAGGTTGTAAAATTTAAATTTAAATTTAAAATGTTGAATTAATTGATTAAATAAAGTTACATAAAATATAATTTATTTACACAAACAACTTAATGTTCTAAATGATTTTCAAATCAAACAAAATGAGGAGGATATGGTATTTGCTGTTTAAGTGTGGAACAAAACAAAGCCATAAAAAAAAATCTGATTTTTTCTGTTGAAGATTGAAAAAACATAATGATAATTTCTACTTTTTCAAACTGCAGTGATAGCAGTGTGTAGTGTCTACAACATCCATTGCATCCTTCAAAGGTGGCTTAGTTGGCTGAACATCACCATCAATCTCACTTTCATTTACAGAATCACCACTTTTGTCAAGAAACATCCTGACAATACTGTGTAAAGTAAAATAATTTTATGATGTATGAATCTAAGTCACATTAATGGCAGCACATACAGCCAAAAATAAAACAGCCAATGTGACTCCTATTTTTGGCACCAAAAGAGTAAAAAAACAAGCTAAACCTCACATCACCATATGCACTCTCCGGTATGCAAACTAACACATTTGCATGCACGTAACACATCCATTTAAATGGGTGGGCATCCTTACACTTTAACCCCAAATTTCCAAGTAAAATAGATGGCCTGCTAAAACCAGATGTTTGAATTGCTCTACAAGTGGAGGTTGAACCAGTCTTTGCTTACTAAGAGAAAAAATCTATTCTACTAAAAATGAACTTTTACTACAGTACCACTTTTTTAGTTCGCTTCTAGAAGTATAAAAAGCAACTGCTATTGAAAATAAGGTTATTTCTTGGGGATTGCGAAGATAGTTTAGTTTGGTTTAATGAATTCTGGTAAAATTTTTGTTTGCTTTACTGCATAAAATTTAATGTTATGATAATGGCATTTTGCCAGGGCAATGAAAACAATTTGCTTTAATGCAAGAATTCACTTTTGTTTTGTTTCAGTGTTTGTTTTAAGACGAGTCAACTGTAATGCCAAGAATATATATCATTTGCATATCGTTTCTTGCATTATGAATGAAAACTAATAAATACTTTTACTTCACTATCAGCAGTTTTTTTTTTTATTTAGGAGACAATTTTCAAAACTGACACATGATGATAATTTATCATAATGGAATTGGATTCTAGAAATATTATTATTCTAAAACAGTTTTATTAAAAATTATATGTTCACAAATGTGATTTATATTTGCTTTATTATTATTTTAAACCTTTGTTTTTTTACACACACATACAATAATTTGAGTTTTACTGACTATAAATTTTTAAATACAGTAGACCCCCCTATAACACGAATTCGTATAACACAGCAAAAAAATTGCGATCGTGTTCATATAACATGCTAAAAGAGACTCATATAACATGGTAAAATGTCATCGCCAATTCGTGTCACAACAAGATTGGTGGAATCTGGACCAATAGCAGATATTGTACAAACCATTGAGTTTAAACGAGCACTGGACCTACTAAAAAAACAATTGTTATTCAACGGCCATAAAAATTATATTTCTATTAATGATGTCTCCAAAGTTATTTTTCTGCGAAAAATTCGCTGATCACAAAACACGTGCCTGCTGTTCAATGAGCCACTCCGTGACGAAAACAAGCTTAAGCAATGGCGTCGTCAAACAGCGAGCACTCAGTAAGTAATCCTACAATTTTTTGTTTATAGCATAGTTTATATGGATTATTCCCAAAAATTATACATGATTTGGAAAAGCTGAGTCAAATTATCTAGAATCGATTAATTTTATGGAAGAAAACCTTTCAAACAGCCATAGACCCTAAATTGCACATGTGCTGGGCTGTGATTGGCTCATGTATTTAAGTGACTCATATAACACGGATTCATATAACATGGAATGTATCTACCATGTTATAGGGGGGCTACTGTAAATGATAGTGCCAGAATTCTTTGTATATGATTATTACTTAGCATTAAGTATATTGGGATGTTATATAATCTATTATGATGCCAGATTATCTTTTGAACTAGAACTTGGCTAATTATTCCAGTTAGTTCTAGTCTAAATCTAGCATTATCATTTAGTTATAATTTTTTAACTGTAAAAGAAAAGGTTTGATTAAGCAGATTTAGGAATTAACCAAATGTAAAGTTTATTATTTGTATTTTCTGTTTTAGAATACAGTGACAAAATAAGTAGCTTTTAGTTAATAATAATGATTATTATTATTATTATTATTGTTTTTTACATCTTTAAAGTGTCCTAAGTTAAACAGAAATATTAAGGAGGATTTATTTTAAAATTAATTTAATACTAGTTATTGTGCTTACTTATGCAAGTTTTATTATACTATTCAGCATAAGCTTATGTAGACAATGTTCCAAATAAACACTAAGTATTAAATTTCATTTTATTTAATTTTGAATTAAAAATTAAATGTATGATATACCTTCATAAATGTGTCACCAATAATTTTTCTTTTTTCTTCAGGATTAATTGTTTTACATAGTTTTTCAGTTGTTCGTTTTCTTGTAGGATCTTTGCGATCAATAGGAACAGTTGTTGTTCCATCATAAAAATGATGTGCAGCATTAATAACTAGTAAAAAAATAATATATTTTAATTAAATTATTTAAAAAAAGAATTATGTTTCATTAACAAAAATTTAGAAGCAACAAATGAAAATGAAATTAATTGAAATATCCAAAAAATAAGAGAACATTTTTATAATACAGTAAAACCTGTCTATGGCAACCACCCACGGTTCCTTCAAAAAAGTAATCTTTTAGACAGGTGGTGCTGTAATACCGCATTTCCATATGTATTTTGTGCACTTTTTAGCCATTTCCACTAAGCGAAACTCAAAGTGGGCAAAAATAAGCAAATTTTTTCAACGATAGAGCTATATTGGTATTGTATTTTATTCTTATTGGATAATTCGATTAACAGGAATTGTCATGATTTTATAACACAGATTTAATACTAATATTTTAAAGATTAATACAATACGCGCATTTTCTAGATTATAATGCACACTCTTTTTTCTGACTTAATTAATTCAACTTGGTTCTTTTCGTTTGCTCCTCAGTTATGTGTATTACATCATTGATGTACAAGCACATCGTATCACTCCATCACTTTGATTTTCGTTAGTTTAATCTTATTTAACTTTAAAAATACGGTATTTTTTTTAAATATTTAATATTTTCTTAAGTACAAGAAAAATTAATTAATTAATAATAAAACAATTTTGTTATTTTTTCTCATAATACAATTCCATTACATTCCGTGATTGTCCAATGACAATCGTAGAATCAAAAAAGGAAGGTTTCCCGTAAAACTGATTTTTGCATTAATGTGTTTATTGTTTTTGAATATTTTGCATGCAAAGATTATTTTTAGAAAAGTAATATCCAAGTAAAGTGGAAATAAGGTAGGTTGATACAGAAACTATTTATCGCACATGTACTATATATGAGCTGCTACAAAAATAAATAAATAAATAAAATAAATTTTATCAAATGATGAGATCAGCCGATTAATTGTATCATGTACAATAAATTATATCTGTAAGGAAAATACTGTAGGTCTACGGTAAAATAAATTTTGTTTTCCCACAGTTCCCTAATTGCTGTACTGATAAACCATTTTCACTTTTTCTGATAACTTTAACACGATCTTCTAATGACAGCACTTTGCATTTCTTTCGTTTTTTGAACAAACCGAAATGAATTTCCTTTGTTGCTAGACTAATTCATTAATACCTGCACCTAATTTCAAGGGTGGGAGAGTGGGTTCCAACAAGAGTTTAGACTAATTCATTATATTAGGAGGGGGAAACGTTCAGATGGGTTTGAACAATAGTTTAAACCAGATATATTCACAGAAATGATCGCTTTTTACAGTTGTATGTTGTTTTGGACCAAAATCGATGTCCGCAGTCGTGTTACACAAGTGGTCATTTAATACAGATAGTCTTCGTATAAGTTATGTATAAGTTGTTCCGTGCCAGAAATTGTTGCCCATTTTGACAGGTGCCCGTCGAATGCAGGTGGTCGCCTAAGCAGTTTTCACTGTATTTATAATTTTAATTTACAAAATATTTTTTAAGTTTTATTATTTTAAATTTAATTATTTCTTAATTTATTTAATTGAAGATTAGTTATATATTTTAAATTTTTATTTGTAGTTTTCAAATGTTTTCTTATAAGTATTAACTTGTTCTTTTTAAAAAATTAAATGTATTGAAACAGCAGTAAACTTTAACTTATTGTTTTTATTAAAGTATTGAAATACCACTTATTTAAGATTTAAACCTTTTCATTGTAACTTCAGAAATTATCTCAAATAAAACATTGACAGTTTACACTAATTCAAAATAAAGCAAATTTACTTTGTTGTCAAACTTTAAATTAATTAAACTGAAGTTTATATTGAAAAATAATTATTGATATTTGAATAAGATAAAACATTATACCTTGTAATTTCAAATTTAAATTTCCAAGAGAAATTTCAACTTGTTCACTCTCATTTTTTCTCATAAAACCATTATCTATGTGAATAGCAATAACTTGGTCTTCTTTTAATGCTCTGTGTAACAAGGCAGCACATACAGTTGAATCAACACCTCCACTCACTAACATCTATTTTTAATAAATAAATATGATTCCTTAATTCATCATGACATGAGAAATTGAAGTTATTTAAATAATGTTAAAATGTTTAAATTACTACTAGTTAATAAATAATTTACACTCATAATTTTCAATTTGCGAACAAAAAATGAAAATTGCTCGTAAATGAATAAAATCCAGCATTTTTTGACTATAAAAAATACAAATAGAATATTTTCTTTTAATGAACCAAATGTATTAATTTTTCTGATACTTTACTTACCTATAATTACAATAATACGTATTTAATATGATAACCAACGTATGGGACTAAAGTGAAGTAGCACACTTTGCATTAGGAATTATGATACAAGAATTCCTTAATTAATTTGACTAATTAATATCTGTGTTAATGCATGTATCAAACTTGTGTTAATCAGATTTAATAATGGTAAAAATTGCAATTTGTCCATGATTGATTACTGTGTTGATAAATTTGCTTATATAGTATTGTACTGTTTTAGGAAAAAATAAAAAATGAATGCAAAATAAATGTTTAATAATTGGTTGTATCTGCATTTTGCTAGAGAAAAATTTATCAAGAACTGTTTGAACAGTGTGTTATTTTGTTTTCTTATCAGCATAAATTCTATGATAACAAGCAAAATGACTATAGACCTCGACAAACAAACATGTTTGATCAATGGATTGTAAAATTTACAAAGAATTAATACAATAGAGCAATTTTCGATTGTAATAAACCCATTTTTAATGCTGGCAATGAAGTAACTGGCTGGCTGGTCTGTGCATCATCATGCTCATAACTGACTTTCTCTTGGTCAGACAACACTTGTCAGGGCTTGCATGTTTTTGTGCAGCATTAATTAAATCCCACGTTAAGCAAGATATGCATTCTGCTTTCATTTTAATACATTATGTTGTTAAATTAATAAAATTTCATAACTTTCTTTTGTATTCCTTGATATTTGAATTTTATTATATATTTGCAGTTCTTTCAAATGATATATATTTTAATTAAAAAATTTACATATAAATTTAATTTGTTTAGTTATTAAGAAATTAGTTTGATTTAGTAGAAATGCAGTTCTACTATATAAATTATGAACTTAAAATGTGCAGGGCGTGTTAAAATGTTGTTATGGGTATAAGTATAAATAAATAATAATTATTAATGTACATTAGTAGTTTATACTCATTGATTCATTGTTTCAACCACTTAGCATCCTCTGTTCATAAAAAAAAGAATTAAAATTTTTCCCACAGGACATTTTTTGTCTGTTAGATCTGAAGTCCATTAAATTGATTTACTTTATTGAAAATAAAACACTAATATGTAACAGAAACAACTAAAAATTATGTATTTTTGTTTCACTCTAAATGCATTTTGACAAATTTATATTTCTCTATATGTTGACAAAGACAAGAAATTTATGCCTAAATTAATATTTCTTATTAAAAAAAAATCTTTCAGTTAAATGTAAGTTGCTGACTCACATATGATTGAAAATACAAAGACAAAAAAAAAATATTGCTATGAATATTGTTAATATTGGATAAACTGAAAATAAAATAAGTTAGTATCTAACAAACAAAAATATTCTATAGACTATGATCAATACTCACCAAGACTTTGCAATTTCCTACTACTCTTCTGATATATTCAATACATTCAGCTTCTCTACTTTGCATTGTGTATGTTCCACTCAAGCCACAGACATCATACAGAAAATTCCTCATCATTGCTTTTCCATTTGGTGTGAGATCAACTTCTGGATGGAACTGGACTCCATATATTCGTAATTTTTCATTAGCAATTGCTAAAAAAAATTAATTTTTCATGAATAGAAAAATCCACATTTAATCCTTTGACACAGGCATCATCATACAATATTTTTTAAAAATCATTACAAACTATTTATATTCTCACAAATGAAATTAAAAACTGTAAAGTGAAATAATATGGAAACAAATAACTAATTATGTGAATATATTTAAAGTTAAAATTTGTGTGTGGTGTGATTAAAAAGAAACTAGCTGTTGCCATTGGCAACTGAGCAAAGTACAGTCTTTTTGCCACCAAGGATCACTGTTTTGGACATATAAGCATCCACCTGCCAAATGTTGAGTATTCAAAATGTTTGGTACACATGATTTTGTAACATTGTGTTAGTGCTGTGCTGTGATTTGAGAAAAAACTGGAAAAAGAGCAAACATTAAATTTTGCATTAAACTTGGGAAATCTGCCACAAAAACCCTTGAAATGCTTCAAGAGCCTAAAGCAACTAAGCCATGAGCAAAGCCACAATCTCCAAGCCTTGAAAAGGCAGGGCAATTCAGGAGTGAAATAAAGTGAAAGTTGATTGTTTTTCAACCATAACGAGTTTATGTAGTGGAAACTTGTTTTTCCTAGTCAGACAGTGAAATCAAATTTTTATCACAGCAACATTTTGAGACAATTGCATGAGGATGTTTGTCACAAAAGACTGGAACTGTGGTGCAACCAAACCTGGCTCTATCATGAGAATGCTTCTGCATCACAGTCTGCATCAATGCAAGCACCTTCTGACAAAAATAACACGACAATCTTTCACCATCCTCTTTACTTGCTAGATTTAAGGTATGACTTCTAAGAATGACCCAAAAATACATGCTTTATATATTCCCATTGGCTAATGAAATATTTTCCTCATTAGAAAAATTCTGCCCTCTATCTATAAAAATGGATGATGTGTTGCATTAAGTGATATTAATTAACTCACTGACTCCTCTTATAATTTCTAGTATCCAGACATCAAACACTATCTTCTACATCAATTGTATTTACCTCTAAATAGAAATGGATTATTTGGATTATATTAAAGACAAGATGATTCTGGAGTGTCATCGTAAAATCTGATATTAAAGGGAAATACTGTATTAGCCATGAAATTTCAGGAAATGTTATTTCAAGAGTAGGAAGATTCTATTTAAAAAGATACAGACCTAATATCTTTCCTTCCAAAAATATTAAGAAGTTACCCTGCACACAAAATATTGTAGGTTTTCTCACCATGGAGGTTTCAGGATCTATTAGGTACATAAGTATGCAGAAAGCAGTCTACACAACTCAAAACCAGATAATTAAAAAATAAATAATACAAATATGTAACCCAGAGTTATAGTTTGACTTATTTCCATAAAATCCTATTAGTATAAATATTTTCACTTTGACATCTAGAAGTGCTTTTATACAAACTGTAAAGTTGAAAAAGGCTGAGGTTCATTCTTATAAAAATAAAACTATTTTTAAAATTTCTTGAATTTGTTCTTCCAATCAGCAACAGGTTCAGAAAATGCACTAGTTTGTAGAGATACTTTCTGGCCATGTTTAATGAAAGACTTTTTTATGATGCAACCTCCTCAGGAGTATGATAAAGGTGTTGTGGGGGAGGGGGAAAAAAACTAATTCCATCATAAAACATCTATTTTCTTGATCCTAAAAATGACTATTTAAAGAAAGTCTATAACATTGAAGGTCATTATTTCAACTCTGTTCCAAGTAAGAAATGAAATACTTTTGATAAAGCATATTCATTTTTTTAAATGCTTGCAAGTAACAGGTAGTTACTATTTGTGCATTACTATCAAACATTCAATGAGAACTTTTCCTATGCTTTTGTTTTACTCTAACACTTTACAGCTGGTTATTGAAGATAAAAAGTGCAATTGTAATCATATAATGCTTGCCAAAACTGTTTTCTCCTCTTTGGAAAAATTGCAAAGTAGCTATCTTAAACTTTGTTCTGCCATCTTTTTTAATGTCAGCAGTGAACAAATTTGATTCACTTATCAATTCATAGGTTAGCAGAAAGAAAAATAATTTTGTAACACTTAGGTCTGGATCAATAGTCTTCAAATCTAATATCTATGGAACCCTCAAGTGTTATTTTTGTGAAAATATATTTTTTAAACTTTTACTGCTTAATGAACTTGCAGAAAAACTAATACTATTTATTTTTTGTATAATAAAAATTCTTAAATTATTATTTTCCAATATTTTTAGTAAAAATAAAAATTTCTTATAAATATATTTGTAAAACCCTTGGTTTCCGTGCAACAGTTTGAATACCACTGGTTCAGATGTTCTTTGCCTAAACTTACTTCAATGTGTGTTCTTGGAATAGTTTTAGCATTGATTTGACCAAGCTAATCTAACTTAAGTTCACAGCTCTAGACCAAGGAGACAAGATTTAGACTTCCTTTCTGAAATCCACCCATTGGGATTTTCTTAAAATAAACTAACCTGCAATAATATTTCCAGAAGTAGCAGTGACTTTAAAACCATCTGCAACTTTATCAATACTATCGCCATGTGTTAATAGCACAGTTTGTTCTTTATCGAGCCCCCTATAAAATAATTTTAAATAATATTTTGAATTTTTATATTTGTCATTCATGAAAAATTATTTCAAAACACTTTATAACACTTACTTGAATAGTGCAGATTTTTGTTCTATTTGAATTGTAAATTGTCCATCTTCTCTACAATCTTTTTTTTGTACTGAGCCTCCAAATTCTTTATTAATCATCTGTAAAATATATTTTTTTGTTATGTTACTGTATAAACCAGAATTTCACAGAATTGGCAGGTTTGTTTTGAACAGAGTTTTAATATAAATAAATATAATCTAATTTCTACTTCTATAACTGAACACTAGGATGAAATGGTTCTTCACTGATAATAGCATCAATTCCATGTGTTAATAAACAATATAACTCTTTTTAAGATACTGTAAAATACCATGACTTAATGTCACTAACTTGAAAAAAGCCATAAAAAGCCAATATTTCTTAAATTAAAATTTAACTACAAATAGAAATAGTCACTATCAGTAAGTAGTTAATATGTACAGTCAAACTTCTATATAACAAAAAGTCACTAAATCCTGAAAAAACTCACTACAGGGAAATTTCGTTACACAGAAATAACACTTTTTGTTAAATAAAGTATAAACATAATGCAATTTTTTCATTATTTTACTTAATTTAAATTTTAAGTGAGTTTACATTTGTGTTAAAATACTTACAAGTTACTTTAACTACATTTTTGTAAAAATTCTGTAATTTTTCTTGTACAGAACAATCAAAAAATGTTCTCTCTTCATAATATGCTTCATACTTATTAAGAGCATTAAAAATTGGCACATTTTTGTAATGTTACAGTCCACTTCGAATAATTTGAAATGCTTTTATTTTGTCTTTTGTTGGTTTTTTGTGGGTTCCTCACTATCTTCATCATCGTCTTGGATTGTTAAGTGTTTGGTTACTTTTTAAGATTTCCAAAATTTCATCAATACGATACTTGGTGGTAATGATGTCTTCATTAATGTTGAAATAATTGCTCAGTATAATATTGGTGGCAATTTTATTGAATTAGCATAATGCTTCCCATGATTTTTGTAAATCTGCAAGTCACTGGTTTCATTCCATTCATCATAGTTTTCATTAAATCCTGCTTTGGAAAAACAATTTTTATAGCAATTTCAGTCAGTTCATGACTCCACACTTTTGATAGCTCAAAAATGCACTATGTAGGACATGTGATGCACGTAACTGTCAGTTAAATTAATTTTGTCAGTTGTATTGTTTTCAACTCCATTAATCATCATCATTAAAACTCTTACAATAACGAAAATTTAGGGTTTTTGATTATGCCTTGATCTATAACGGATGAAGTTTAGATGTCAAATTTGAAGAAAGAAAGAACAACTCCATACTTTTTAAGCCTTTTTTGAGACTGCAGAATGATGTGCTAGACAGTTATCTACAACTGACAATTTTTCTACACTCTTTTCATTTGTTTGTCTAGTTTTGATAAACCATCTTCAAAAAATATGGCTAGTCATCCTCTCTTTCTTAATTAAAATGATAATCCATTTCAAGAGAATTCATCCCTTTGAAATAACATGGAGTTTTGTTTCTCCTGATTAGTAACAGGCTTATTTTTCAACTTTTCTCTTCCTGTCATATTTTCTCTAATTAATACAGAGATCCTTTCTTTGCTTTCCTTACACCAAAGCATAGATCATTTTTAAAAGTGAGCTTGCTATTGGGTGTACACTTAAAAAATAAGCCAGTTTCATCCGCAGATTTTGCTGCAAGTCTTACATCATTAGCTAATTTCAAAACTGATTGAAATTTTTTATTATGGTTGGTAAACTTCTCACAGGAATTGTAAACTTTGCTGCAATGTCTTTCTTTTTTAAGGCTTCATCAGCTTCTGGCAATGCATTAATTTTTTTCAGTAATGCTGAAACATTTTCACTTTGACATTTTTGTATTACAGTGTAGAACAGTCCACTCTCTCCAGTTCAAACATGACAAAAAACAAGACAATATGAGTCTTATTCTTCTGTCATTTGGTTGTAAATAGTATCTCACTCTGCTATTAGAAATTATAATCACATTATAGTAATACAGAGATCAAGTTATTTTGTAATCTGACTTTTTGAAGAATTTTAATACTCTAATTATCAAGATGTTAACCAACTTGTTCTCAAATACTCGGTACTAATTGATTAATACAAGGGGGCTTCAAAAAGTTCGTGGAAAAAGGATAGTATGAAAAAATGATTTCAGTTACAATGTTTATTTTTCAACATGTGCTCCATTAAGGCCGATACACTTCTGCAAACGTTGATACCAGTCTTCAAGTCCATCTGAATAGAATCGAGAGTCTTGTGATCTGAACCATGTCAGAGCAGCTCTTTTTACATCTTCAACTGATGGAAAATTGGTACCTTTCAATGATTTAGAAGTCGGATGGGGTTAAATCAGGGCTATAAGGGGGATGTCAGATGATTTCCCCTCAAAATTCATGTAGCACAGCTCGTGTTTGCTGAGCACTGCGAGCAGGTTCATTGTCATGGTGGAAGAGGACACGTTAATGCAGCTTTCTAGAGCATTTTTCCATGATTCTTTTGGACAGTTTTCTCAAAATGCCTTCGTAATAAGCAGATGTAATTATCTTGTTCTTGATGAAGTCAACTAGCAAAATCCCTTCTGCATCCCAGAAGACAGTAGCTATGACCTTTCCTCTTGAACACTTGAACACAGAGTTTACTTTGATTGGTCCACTTCCACCCTGTGGCAGCCCCTGCTTTAAAACAGGGGCTCATACTGGTAGAACCATATTTCATCCCCTGTCACAATTCTTTGCAGAAAAGCTTCAGAGTCCCCATCCCACCTGTTCAAAATTTCCATTAAAAGATCTGCCCTCGTTTGCTGCTGTTCTGGGTGCAACAGCCTAGGAACCCATCTAGCAGAAAGCTTGCTTAGTCCCAAACTCTCCACAAGAATTATGTACAGAACCCAAGGAGATGTTGAGTGTATCTGCTACCGATCCAGTGGTTATTCGTCTATCCTTTTCAATCAAGTCACGAACATCATCAATGTTTTCCTCACAAACTGAAGTTGGCCTGCCACTGCAAGGCTCATCTTCAACCTTGGTTTTTCCACTTCTGAAGCAACTTATCTGTTTGTAGGTTGTTGACTTCTTTGGAGCATTATCACCATAAACTTGTTCCAGAGCATCAATGATTTGCCTATTCTCCCAACCAAGTTTCACCATTAACGTTGTTTGTTCTGGTCTTGATTTTGGTGGATTCCATGTTGCTTGAATGGTGCCTGACTTTCAACTGGCGGCACTGCGTTTATACCTATATTTAAGGGTTTACATTTGAACATGTTATGACATGTTGGTACAAGAATGTTCAGCTGCACCAAAATAAAAATCCTTCCAAACAATTTTTAGTTACGGACTTTTTCCACCAACTTTTTGAAGCCCCTGCGTAAATACTACTCATAATAATAAAAATTATTAAAAAATGCATACATTTTAAAAGTAATAAAGATGATTACCAAAAATGCTTTAAATTATTTGAATGTAGGTTATGTAAGAATTTGGTTACTGAACAAATTTCAATATTACTTACTTCACCACCCATAAAAATTATAACTGTTATTTTATATACAGTTGAGTCCGCTTAAGTCGACACCCGGATAACTCGACACCATTGGTTAAGTAGTCAGTTTTCTGTGGTCCCTGCTGACTTACATAGGTATTAATGTTAAAAAACTCTGGTTTACTCGACACCGTTTAACTTGTCACCACTGGATAAGTCGACATACTTTTGCTGTCCCACACTCCGATAAGTCATCACCCCCTCCTGAAAAAATGAATTCACTCCGCACATGTGGTGTGAACTTATTTTTTTTTTCCAGGAGGGGACTCAATTTATTTATTAATATATAATTAATAATATTAATATATTATTAAATATATTAATTATATATATACATATTAATAAAAATGTTTTAACATTTTATGTATTTTTATGTATAAAATAATAACAGATAAACAAAAAGAAAATATACAATCTACATCAACGTCACACCAGAATCCAATTTTGCATTTTCTCACGCCAGAGGCATTAAGAATCCTTAGACGTTACTTGCCAACAATTGACAATTGCAAAGATGATGTTTTAAAGGTGTTCGTGATCGTTAAAGAAGAAAGTCAAGACGGTTAAGTGCTCAAAACAAACAACATTAAACGAATTTTTCAGTTTTTCATCTACAGAGTAATTGTAAATGGAAGACAGAATGTATTGTAAGCTTATACTATTGTATAACACACTACTGTATTTTATTAATTGTAGTTTTGTGGTTTTTTCCAACTTCGTTTTAATCATCACATCGGATAACTCGACACATTTCCACTTCCCTTTGGGGTGTCGACTTATGCGGAGTAGACTGTATTTTATGTTTCATTTCTGCTGATATTTAACTATATATCTGAAGAATTTAATTTGTACTCTATACTATAACAATTATTTGTACTCTATATTGTACTGTATTGTACTCTGAAATGTAAGATCATTAATAAATTCTTATTTTAAAATTGTTGCTCCTTTTAATTTACATTATATGGTGAAGAATCACATACCTGTTCATCATTATTTTTATTCATGGTGCAAATATACTCTAAAATATTTGAGTAGAATCTATTAACAATAACTATGACTCAAATAGCAAGTAATGCAGCCATTACCTTGGCTGTATTTACCCATCAATGTGCACAGTAAAATAATAGTAATTTCCATTTTCAAGGTCACTACTGTATTTTGCATTTAGACAACTTTAGTAAGGGCACAACTTCATGATACTTATCATTACAGCTAAAATTATAATTAGAGATAAATGCTTAAGTATATTTCTACTCTATACTTATTACAAATATATATTCCAAAGTAAACATTTTTCATTTTTATAATACAGAATAAATATTAGATATAATAAACAAATGACACTGCCAAATTTTAACTGGACTATAATAAGGCAAATAAAATATAAAGTTATTATGTAATTTGCACTAGAGATAGGCAGTTAAATTTAATTTAGCTCATGTATGTGGCCACCTATGGCAAATATAATTTCTGGTTATCCAAGTAGGATTATGAAGAAATTGACATACAGAACTACAATTAAAGTACTGTACTAAATCACACTAAACTGTATTAATTGTAGCATAAAAATAGCTTGATTAATTATGGTAGTCATTTGGTTTAATCTCACTAAAAGTTTAACACAGATTATAAATTAAACAAAAAAATAAATAAATTAGAAGAGATAAATTTAAATTCACACAATACTATAGTATTGTGTTCTTTACAATATTCAGTATTCTTTACAATATACAGTAATTCAAACTTTCATAGAGTTATGTATTAACATTGAATAACAGAATATTGAAATACAGAATACACATAGTTAATACAATCTGTTTGCAGTAAGGTTCATTCATGTATTTTGAATTCTCCTGATGGAGAATTCAAAAAAAGTCATTAAATAGAAATCACTAAATATGCAGAAGTGTCCAAGTGTTGGAAAAAGTGTTAATAATTAAACCATATTTTACATCAGACTCATTGATATTTTTCTTTGTTGAGTGTTGTAAGTGATTTGTCAGTAATGTAGACCGATCATGCATTTTGTAAAAATATAACAGCAATCAAATTTTGTATAAATTATTAAACAAATACATACTTGTCTATCTTCTTACTAAATTCTGGAAATAATCTTTATTTATACATAACAAATTAAATTTATTTTATTTGAATGTAATTTGTGGGAGAAAACTATGCAACTATTCAAAAACTATAGCAATAAAACTTCAATGCCACTGAAAGTGTTTTAAATAATACATTGATTGAGTTTAGAAATGTTGAATTTTCCTATTCTGTTAGCCACATAAACAGGGATAGAGATCATTTTAGGACACTCCTATCTTGGCCACTTAAGTGAGATGACCGTGGCTACAAAAATGGAGTTTGATTTATATTAAAACTTATGCAGTTTTTCAGGGAAATTTTAGGGTGACAAAGTGACATTTTACTCTAATTAGAAATAAATTAGGACAGTAGGAAAGAATAGATCAATCTGAACAGATTTCAAACCTATAACTACTGCTTACCATGCAGATGCATTCTAATTATGCTACCTGAAATTCTGACCAAACTTTGCTTCCAGATTATTTAATTTAATAGATATCATACAGGTCACTTGCTATGCTGACTGGGGACAATTTTATGTCTACAGTACTCTATGACACTAAGACACTCTCAGCTGAATTTAACTTTTACTCTGACAAGTGTATATGATTAATTTATAATTAATTAGCCATGTTTAATCATGCTTTGGTTTCATATGTAATTAAATATTTATATTCATAAAACTGAAATTCAGCTATAAAAATATCTTGGCTTAAAATCCAAAATGTCATATGTACATAGAAACATCCAATAATCACCTAAATGATCGGGCTACAATTGTACTAATTTTAAATAAATAATATAAAGTAATTTGCCACTAGAGGTAGACATTATGTGCCATCTCTTAACTAAATTAATAGTTTCTTCCAGATGGTTTTAAATTATTTAATTAATTATTAATTTAGTTAAGAGATGGTGCTTAATGTCTAATCTCTAGTGGCAAATTACTTTGTATCATTTATTTAAAATTAGTGCAATTGTAGCCCGATCATTTAGGCCATTATTGGATGTTTCTATATACTCATCAGGCTTTGAAATGTATGTTATAGTCATATGTATATTACTAAGAATCAATAAATTCTCTTAAACCATTAAGCAGGGGGAAAATATTTAAGATTTACAAAACGTATTGTACCTGCATGCCATAGCATATTCCCAACACTGGTAAACCACAATGAAAGATATCAGGATCATATTTCAAGGCATCATCGGCATAAACTGAATTTGGTCCACCAGAAATAATGATTGCCCTAATAAATAAATTAATATTCAAAAATTAAATTTAAACTTGAATTTAAAATATAAATTAATTAAACATACCTATATCCTTCTGATATAAGAAGTTGCGAAGGAGTATCCAAAGGCAATATTACTGATTCTGCACATAATTCACGCACCCTTCGATCAATCACCTAATAATACAAGATACAAGCATTACTTCAAATACTGTTCATAAATTTTGATACATCAAATAGTAAAAAAAAAATCCTTTCTATATGTTACGATTACAGTAGAGCATCGATTATCTGACTTAATTGGGGACTGGGGTTGGTCAGATAACCGAAAAGTATGAAAAAATACATTATTAGTATAGTGTATTAGGCCTGGTTTAAATACTAGCCTCCCTTTCATGGTTGAGCCAGTGCTGCCAGCTAAAACATGCAAAAATTTAACAAAAATAATATTAAAGTAGCGAAGACATAACCAAATATTGTAGCGTCACATCACTATGGGACATTTGAATTTGCCGACTAGAACACGGTCGGTTAACCGATAAGTCGGTTAATCGGGGGTCGGATAATCGATGCTCTACTGTATTATTTATTTAAAAATTAGTCATTATTTTTCAATCTTTTATGATGACTGAATTCATTATCAAATCAGTAGATTTTCATTAAAATTTAATAATGAATTAATTTAAATGTTTTGTTATTTCTGCCTTTATCAGGGCCATTATAATTCCTGAAATCATCTTTAAACTGAATTACAGAAGTTCATTAATTCATCATCTATGAGATTAATGGTGCCAGATTATCGAAAAAGCTGGTTTATCAGAGTTTTTTATTTTCACGAAATTGGTTGTTATTAATAAATGGTACGATCCAAAACTTCGGAGAATGCAGTAATCTATGACAACAAAAGCATGTATTTGAAGTTACAGTGTATGAAATGGATTCTACCAAACCACCTCTACGTGTTCAGGTTAATTTCACCCATGTCGTGTGATTAAACCGCGAGCGCTGCTGTTTTTTCTGGAGATAGTTACCTTTGTTCTGCGACGTAATCAAAGTGGAGTTTCAAGAACAACCTCCAACATTAAATTTTGTCAGCGTTTAGGTAAAACACCTACGGAGATCTTAAAATTGCTAAGAAAAGTGTATGGTGATTCTACGGTGAAAGGTCACGGTGAAGTCGAAATGTTGGAGGTTGTTCTCGAAACTCCACTTTGATTACGTCGCAGAACAAAGGTAACTATCTCCGGAAAAAAACAGCAGCGCTCGCGGTTTAATCACATGACATGGGTGAAATTAACCTGAACACGTAGAGGTGGTTTGGTAGAATCCATTTCATACGCTGTAACTTCAAATACATGCTTTTGTTGTCATAAATTACTGCATTCCTCAAACTTTTGGATCGTACCACGTATATGTGATTTGAACATTGCAGACTACTATACATTTTGTATCAGCACACATTGCTAAATGGTTCCAATTTGTTTATACATGCTCTTTTATCAGTTTGAAGATGATGCAGTATATCAGTATACTGCATCAAGATTGATTGAAAATCCTACAAACATTACTACATAAAACCAACATTTACAATGATTTGTGTGCATACGGTGTTTATTTTCCAGACCTACTGTATATATATGATTCATAAAAGTTCTACACATTCTTTGAGTATGAGAAGCCTATTTTTAGGTAAAATAACCCAAGGCAGCTCTAATAAAGCAATATTCATTAAGCACAATACAATGCAGACTACATATAGTTTACTAAATTACACTGCATAGGAGTTTGAGATCTTTCTACTTATTCTTGAAATGTGTCAATGGAACTGTTTCATCTTTTATTGGGTTGTCAATATCATTTTCTGCATCCACGAAGTAATGTCTTAACAAAGTTCATTTTTGGATCCTTTCAAACATGTCTATAATTGTAATTGCTTATAGCTCAGCACTTTCTTTGTATAGAAGTTATTTAGCACAATGTGGAGATTCACTACTCAAATATGAGGGTTTTTTTTCAACCTCCGAGGATCCATAAAACACAGACAAGTGTAAATAACAAAATGAATTTATTACCATAAGTGGTTACTTTTTGACATAATCACTGTGAAGATTGAGGCATTTGTCTATCTGTGGATAAGCTTTGAAATTCCCTCTTCATAGAATGTTGCTGCCGCCAGTGACTTGAGATGGACATTAATGTTGTTTTGAAAATTGTCATTAGTCTCAAACCTCTGTCTTCCTAGCCACGTTTTCAGTTCAGTAAAGAGGTGGAAATCACTTTGTGCTAAATCAAGGCTGGGTATTTTGGCCCATCAATTTCTTATATAGGAATGACTCTTCACTTCCAACAAATGCTTTTTGTCATGTTTAACTATGTCATTAGCTACATAGGTTATGTCAACCTTAGCTTATTGATTAAGTTTCCTTTTGCTCTGGTGCACTCATTAAATAATGAAAGGATAGTCTGAGAAAACTTCACTCTCCATCTTCAAGATAAAGGGTCTCAAGTATATATCAACGACCAGATAACAAAATATTATTCTTTGTAAACTCTCTCTCACAATGATTATTGTATAGAGTTAGAGGATAGAGTAAGAAAACCTTGAACAGGATAGTGTATACTCATTGAATTATATTCTTATCTTACTGATTGCATCAGTTCATTTATTATCATTTCAATTACTATTTTGTTTGTAAGTTATTATCATATAGATATTTAAATAAATATGTTTAATCAATCAAAGAAGACACAGTCTGTCCAAAAATATTTTTGAATCCACTATTTATTTCATGTTACATGTTCCAGAACACCCTTCGATGACTGGACCTTTCCTTTGAGGCTGCTAGGCCACCAGGTAAAAATTGTGACTGTGTCTTCTTTGATTGATTAAGTAAAAACTGCCTAAGGACGAAATTCAACAATTAAATATGTTTAGTTACATATTAGTTTGTTTATGTCTAACTCCATGGCAATGGAGTTAGATCTTTCTAAAATAACACTTGGATTTACAACCATTTATCACAAGTTAGAACATGATTCAAACATTTTCTAACTGGTGTCAAGACCTTGACGTAAGAAAGATCGACGATCTTTCTAATCTTAAATTCAAACCATCTTGCAAAAGATGTAAATTGACTCACTCGCAGTTCTCACAATTGTTTATTTTAAAAATTAGCATGATAAAATACACTCAAACCTGTTTTTGTGCAGTGGATAGGGACCGCATAAAAGAAAACTGCACGAAACTTCACGAGTAGCTATAAAAAATAGTTTTTGCAACACAATTAAAAAGTATATTTTTCTTTATGAGGTGAATAGGGACAGCATAAAAAAAGTCTCACGTAGAAAATTACTCAAAACCTTACGAAATAACTAGGAATTGCTTTTTTAACTCCTTGGGCCTTTTTCTGCAATCCCTAATGGGGGAAAAAAATCTTCTAAGAATTTTATTTTTTATATTAATTAATTATTTCCACTTAAATACGAATCTAACATTAAGAAGTTAAAAATAATCATTAAAAATGATTTTATTTGATAAATATAGCTGCAGGAAGTGTTATTCTTTCATTTAACAAGGCATGAAATTTCACACCTGCAGTCTAAAGCTGACGGGGAGCTAACTTACTGCATCTGTTCAAATATAACACAATATTTCTGATTTTTATGCTATTAAAATACAAGGGGACCAAAAAAACATATGAGAAAAAAGTTTACTGAATAAAAAATGAAAAAAACCTGCTGATGTCATAGAAAACATCCAATAGTTTTTAAAAAATTTTACAGAAGTCAATTATGTTCCAATTTGATTGAAATTTCCATATACTGCACAAAACAGGTTTGAGTGTATATGCAACAACACAAACTAATAAAGCATCTTTATGTAAAGGTTGTTTACAAGTAAGCAAAAAAAGTATAGTAAATAAGTTTTGGGATTTAAAAATAAAAAGTCAAAAAAGCAATTCAAAGATTTTTAAATCAAACTTAAAACAATTTAAAAAAAAAACATTAATTGTATTATTTAAACACAGTTTTTTCCCCCACAACATTTCAATACCTTTCATTTTAACTCAACGATGAATTTTATATGAAAGATTTACATTGGATAGGATATTAATTTAACAATAATCCACAAATCTGAATTCACATATTAAGTCTTTTTTTACAGCTATATATTAAAAGAAAAGAAAACAAGACACTCATCAACTATCAACCAACCTGCTATGAGAAAGGTATAAGGCTGCTTCCAAGATTTTCATTTATATTTATCAAAAAATCTAATGTTTGTACTCCTTATACTAGTAGAATAGAAGAATTATTATTGCCTATTCTAATATAGCAAAGGTTAACAAAATACAGACATACTGCTTTCTTGTTATAATTCATTTACACAGTATCTACAGTGGAACCTCGTTTAACGAGCATAATTTGTTCCAGAGTCTTACTCGTAATGCGAATCACTCGTTAAGTGAAACAATTTTTCCCATAGAAATTAATGTAAAATACGATAATGCATTCCAAGCCGAAAAAAAATACTCAAATGTTTTATGTATAACATTTATTCAAAAAAAATTGTACAATATACACTGTTAAAGAGCGTGAATCATCATCATCTTTTCTTCCAGCATGGCATGAGAATTTGATTTGCAGAAACAAAAAAAAAAAAAAACAAAAAAAATCACAGCTAATATGTTTGATAAACACTCCAAACGATATGCCAAATTCTTGCGTTATGTACAGGCTATAATTAAATATTACAAATTAATTAATTTGACTAGAGGTAGGCAGTTATGTTTCCATCTCGTATTAAATTTAATAATTATAAATAGTTAATTTTTAATTCAGACATTTCTAAAATTTCATTTGGAATTGGTCATTAAATTTAATGACCCAAGAATTTGGCATATTGTTTGATGTGTTTATTATATAACGGGCTATGGTTGTTGATGTTTATAAGTAATGTGTGTGAACACAAGTTTGGAAAAATATGTGATTGTAAGTGACACTAAGATGCTAGCGGAACGAGTGCTAAACACAGACTGTTGAAGCATGCCACATGCGCACAATTCGGGACTTCCCCTCTCCTCATCACTCGTTATGCGAGGCAATTTTTACAGTTTGTTTTGCTTGTAATGCGAAATACTCGTTGTGCGAGGTGCTTGTTAAGCGAGGTTCCACTGTACAATAAATCATATCATCATCGCTCTTTAGTTCTATACCAGCTGATGATAACTCTATTATCTCTGTTAAATCATATTATCTTAAAAAAATATCAAATAGGTTTGAAAGCTACACATGCTTTCACAGATGGTGATATATATATATATTGAATACAGTCAAACCTGTTTTTATGCGGGGGATAGGGACCACATTAAAAAAAAAAACGCATAAAAAAAAATCTCACGAAACTTCACGAATGGCTGTAAATAATAGTTTTCGCAATAACAATGTAAAGTTAAAGTGTAGATGTGCCTTCAGTGATGGATTGGTCTGCAGGTAGTGACAACAAAAATTTGTTTGCTAAAACCTTTATGATCCATTCAAAAGAAATTTACAGACCTTTCCAAATTTTTCTATAAAATATGAAGAAAATGATTTGTAGAAAAGCATATAAACAAAAAAAACTTTCCATAAAGATTTAAAACTTGAGAGAGAGGAGAACAAAATTCAAGGATACCACAAATCAAAATACAATTTAATGCGGTTTTTCATGCCGTACGAAATAGAATTTATTGACAACAGATGTCAGCACTTGACTGCATCGTCTGGTCTATCGTCTGTTTTACATATTTTTGTCCAGGTGGTGTTTTGTTGACTTAAAAAGTAAATTATTTCATTTTTCGCATATTCATGCAATAATATTACTATAATAAGTGCATTTATGCTATAATAAGTTTATTTAGCTATAATAAGTCAACGTAAGACATGACGAATCGCACGAGACTAGTCGCCAACTATACCGCACAAATTAAAAATTCGCATTAAAAAAATCGCACATAAAAAGAGCGCATAAAAACAGGTTTGACTGTACTTGCTTTCATAGTGGTGTCAGTGAATTTCATCATTTTTTCTTTTAATCCTCTCTTAATGAAATCAACTTTGTCTTATTTATGTAGGTTTGCATATCTTTTCTTCCATCATATTGTAAAGTATAATGTAAGCAAATTCACAAAGGTTAGAAATTCTCTCCCAAAACAATTAAGTGATATATTTCAAAGCAACATTGAAAGTAGATGGGAAATAATAAGAAGTTTTAAATACCTTCAAAATATTCATGCATTATTAGGTTGTATGTTGAAGTGATAAAGTAAATTACCAGTATATGGGTAAGAGACAGTAACTGATAAAATGGTAACAACACTGCTTAACAAATTTTAGCCAGCTGCACATCATTATTTAAATCACATGTTTTTAATAATTAAATTGTTTTATTAATATACTACTTTCAAAATGGAAATAACTGAATGTAAAGTTAAAGTGTAGATGTGCCTTCAGTGATGGATTGGTCTGCAGGTAGTGACAACAAAAATTTGTTTGCTAAAACCTTTATGATCCATTCAAAAGAAATTTACAGACCTTTCCAAATTTTTCTATAAAATATGAAGAAAATGATTTGTAGAAAAGCATATAAACAAAAAAAACTTTCCATAAAGATTTAAAACTTGAGAGAGAGGAGAACAAAATCCAAGGATACCACAAATCAAAATACAAATGTGTCATTCAAATACCTCATGGATATAACTCTGCCGCAAACAAAATATCTTTTATTTGTAAGAATCAGTTAATTTTACACTCTCAAAATTTTTATATCACTAGATACAGCAAATATAATTATAAATTTGCTGTAGAAAAACTAACTTGGCATCATCATCTTTAATGATCCTAATATCTGTCTTATAATTTTTAAATATAATAAAATACAAATCAAATGTTTTGTTTTTTACTTTATATTAAATTCTTATTATTATAACATATAATTTAATCCACTGAAACATAATTTCTTATTGTAATAATTTTAAACTTTCTCTTATTTGAAGACTGTATAACATTTCATACAACTTTCATAAATGTAAAAAGTAAAAGTAACAAAAGGATTTTTTTTGCTATAAAATTATCTGAGAAGTTACTTCAGTATCAATCAAAATTTCTTAATATATTACTTCTTGAATCAATATATAATTCTAAATCAATAAAAACATATGAAGAGAAATTAATCACTATTTTAATTTTTAAATCATTCTGTAACATATCAAGGCTAAGATCAAACTTTACATTGGTGTCAATATAGAGTAGCATTTCTCAAAGTGGGCAATAACGCTCCTTGTGGGAGGTGAGCAAATCTGGGGGGCGCTGGAGGCAAGGCATGGTACTGAACGGTGACCAAAGGCAAAAGTTGGGGTCACTGACAGCCGTTCCCTTTCCTCTGTTAAACGGATAAGAGGAAACATTGCGTTTAATGGTTTCCAGATGTTGAGAACAATGTACGGTAAGGGCACAAAATATGAGATTCATAGAAAAGTTTTCCTACGAATATTTCCAATCCTTTCTCACACAAGAAAAAATGGGTTAGGGGGCATTGGGTATAACTTTATAGAACAAAGGGGGCAGTGGATCGAAAAAGTTTGGGAATCACTGATATAGACTTTTCTTCAATACTTATAAGATGTGTAGTTAAAAAATTTTTTACTAATAAACTGTATTACTTAATATTAAATAACTGAAAATGAAAATCAATTTCAAAACATTTAATAAATATGAGCTTATTACCATTTTATAATTTGTACACTTTTCATACTTATACTTTGTTTATTATTTTAGTGCTAAGTTTTCCATATTAGTCATTCAGGTTCACTTCATAGTTATCAGCTGATCAAACAACAAACTTCATAAGAATGACTAAAAATATCACTTCCTATAAAGTGTGATATTTTTATTTAAAAAAATCTAAATATTCTGTCTCATTTAAGATTAATTTGCAAAAAAATTTTAATTCAGAAGATTACTAAACACATTTAGATATAAACTATATTAATATTTTGTAAAAATGTACAATTTTATTAAATTAATATATGAATAGAAAAAAATCAAACTAAAAAAATAATCAATATTTTAATAATTGTTTAAAGTAATGTATTATATGTTTAGGATTACCTCTATTAAAATACTTAGCTAATTTTTAATTTAACAAAATTAACTTTTTTGTAGTTAGAAGAAAAAAAAAACTGAATAATCAGACTTGTATAAATAAACAACAACTAACCCGTTATATATTACCAAATTAACTTAAATTATTAATATTACTATAGCCATTTGCTAGCCCGATAATTCGGCAGTTGTTGGTCTTTAATCAGACTTGTAATTTTTGCTAACGATTACAAAGGTAATGCTGTAGCAAGCAATACAACATCTCTTTTAAAAACCTAAATAATAATAATTATTTTATCAGTGTTCTTTTTACTTTAATTCAAACTTAATATTTTTAGTTATATGATTTAATTTTCAATATCTTAATTTTAAAGATCTAAATCTCAAACATTTTCTTATAAAATTTATTTTCACATTACTTAAGGATAAATTAGTAACATTGTCACTAGCTTACAATTTTAAAAATGTTTCTTAAACTGAATAAACTGAAGACAGACTTGTTTTGTAGTAATCAAGATTAATAATGGCTACACCAATATTTCAATATATTTATTAATTATAAATACTTAAATTATATCAGTAATGTATTTTATTTCAAAATGCCTAACAAAGCATTTGCTTCTTACATTTCTTGATGAGCAAATTACTTTTATTTCTATTTTTATGTATTTTAATATTCCTATTATCCATAATTAAAAAAATATGAAATCCATATACAATAAAAATAATAATAATATTACAATTAAGATAAAAACAAATCTGCATTATTATTAGTTCTTGTGATTTGAAATTAGTTATTTTCCAATAAGACATGATTTATGTTAGTTTTGATATACTGTACATATTTAAATTATTTATTCATTTACTATATTTTTTACATAATTTTTTCTAAATATCATGAATTATGTTCAACTAATTATTTAATTAAGTCAATAACAAAATCCAGAATATATAAACTTCATAATCACTTAAAATGTAAAGAATAAAATGAAAGAAATGACCTTGAATGAGATATGACCTTCATATATTCTAATTACTTCTTACTTTTTAAACAAAAATATCATATGTAAGCAGCAAATTGCTAAATAAAAAATTATCTGAGAGGAAATATATTACAGAAAAAATATTTATGCTATAAATTGCATACTCCAAAATATATATAGAAAAGAAATTAAATAATTATTCAAATAAAAATATTTAACAGAACTATTTAAAAATCGGTACTGAAAATAAAATAAAAATATGTATTTCCTAATTTTGGACAAACTACTTATAAGTACTAACATTATGTAATCAGGAAGTTTTTTTTGATTACATCATCATCTTAAAAGAAATTTTACATATTATTAATATGACATCTCATTTATCTACATATACATTTATCTAAAATATTTATTTCCTTCCAGAAAGAGTACTTTAGAATATAACAGTAACAAATTTCATACTGGATGAGAGAGATGGTTTAAGTACGATCCAAAACAAATTCTACATAAGACATTTTTAACTAAAACTATATTTAAATAATAATAGATGAATGGATTAATGCTGGAAAGTTTGATACAAGACATTCAATAGGCTACACAACAATAAAATAACTTAATTCTGTTGTAAAGTTTCAGTCAAAACAATGGATTAAAAGACTTTTTGAAAACAATCACAGATATCAATCATTAATGGCAGAAGTTGGCAAGATGACAAGAGGAAGAAAAAAAACTATCAAAATGACAAAATTAAAATTTTATTAAATTTTTCATCTTAACAGCATTAAAAATATTCTCAAGATATTAAAATTAAAATCATTAATTAAAACAGAATATTTTGGTAAATGGATCGTCTTAAAATTTAAATGTAAGGATAAGCAATAAATAGTATCTTTATATTAATATTCCTGGCAGGAGATGGAAAAATGAGATGTCCTTGTATTTTTTTTAAATAAAAATTTGTAGACATAAGATAATGGCCATTGATTTTAAAATGAAAGTTTTCCTATTTCTTTAAATCGTTTACCAGACAAATTTTATAACATATGATAGGTTATTAGTTAAAATTTAAAAAGTTTTAAATTAGTTCAAGGCCATTTTATAATTTATATTAAATCTAAGAACAAGAAGTGAATAGTTTATTATCAAAACATTTCAGCTTTATTATTACTAAATTAAAATTCTGTTCATTTAAAAATGCTTTTAACAAAGATATTAAAAGGCAATTAAAATTTGTTTAGAAAAGAAAGAAAAAATAAAATAAAAAATAAAAACAGTTGTTTGCCAATGCTAACATTTATATTATATTTAAAATATTAAGTTATGTATTTTGTAAATGTTTAAATTATTACTTTGCAATAGCAACTTTTACATCACCAGAAAATTATTACAGTAATTTTTAAATTAACCAAATTTTCAAGATACATACCTTTCCGTATTGGGCTCCTGCATCCAGAACTGCTACTTTTTCTGAATGCAGAATGCCATTTAAATGATTCTCCGGACCACTGTCGTGCATGGCACGGCCCCCACAGCAACACTGTAAAAATAATTATTGAAATTAAAAATCAACATATAATTATATTAAATAATTTTAAAAACTTTTACTATCACCAGAAAATTATTACAGTAATCTAATGTTATTTAAATAGAGTAAAAGTAAAGTTATTGAAAACTTTTAGCATTTTATATATATATAGCAACAGTTTGAATTTAGTTATGCAATTAAATATTTTAAATTTTTGTTAAAAAGCAAGTTATATTTATCAAACAAGTTTCTTCAAACAACATCTACAGATTGCTATATTGCAATATATTTATTCTAATTAACACCATGCTGTCTATAAATTTTTCATCTTGCAACTGTGCTATTTACACTGGATTTATTTAAATAAAAATTTCGGTAGTAGCAACAATGCTGAATAGAATGTGCAGTTTTCAGTTTAAAATAAGTCCTATCTTCCTTCAACAGATAACTCACTACTAGAAAATGCTGTCTAACTTTTTGTCTTGCAGCTATATTGTTTATTAGAATAAATACATTATTTTTTGATTATGATTATGCATTGTTTATAAATTATGAGCTCATTTAAAATATTTTATGATAGAAAGAATATTCCAATAATAGAAATAGAGAGTTTAAATATACTTCTTACTTACTAACTAAAATTATTTATAACTGATGAACAACAGTTAATCCAAAGTTACTAGTTAACATTCATTTTACTTTAACTGTAGTGTATCATTCAGAGCTGGAACTTAATAATTAATTTTATACCTTCCTTAAGTCTTAAGGTATAAAATTAATTATTAAGTTCCAGCTCTGAATGATACACTACAGTTAAAGTAAAATGAATGTTAACTAGTAACTTTGGATTAACTGTTGTTCATTAGTTTATGAATATGGACTTAATTAATTTAAATAAAAATTAATAACTTAATAATCTTACTGTTACTTATCAATTATATTTGATCCTAATTATTTGTTCATAGTAGAAACAGCAAGTGATAAAATATGAAATTACATCAGACAGTAATTTTAAGCTTATTAAATCTTGAAGAATTCCATATTACTTTTAAAGAAATCCATCATTAAGAAATATTTCTGTTAAAAAACCTCTCATAAATCAAAATATTGTATATCAAGATAAATTTCTCATTATTTCTTAAAGTCAAAACTTATACTTCTTTCAGCAAAACTCAATTAGGCTATTAATGTTTTCCAAATAACATTGAAGTGCTACAAAAAAAATTTGGGTTTTGCTTATATTGTATGTATTTTACACTCAAATTTCTTCCAACGAATGTAAAATATTAATAGTAATCTCTTTTTGTATTAAGAGTCCTGTACATCCATAACATTTATTTCTAGATATTTTATAAAATTTAACGTAAAACATATTATGAAAAAAAAAAAGATTGAACTTCTAACTCAATAACAATGAAGTTAATTCATTTATATTTGGCAACCTTTAGTACATTTTTTATATAAGTAGTTCAAGTTTAATTTAAATATAGCAAGAACTTCCAAATATAACTGAACCTTACATAATTTTGTGCGTTTTTTTTAATTGAAAAATCAGCAAATAGTGCAAAATTTCTACTAAAAATCAATTGAAAATGTCAATGAACTTATTATCATTGATAAAAATCAACAAATTTCAATTCATGTTTTCATATAACTTGTGAATCTAAGTGTTTAAATGTAGTTTAAATTAATTATATTAGATGAAACTAGAGAAATTAAACAAGAAGCATTTTTTTACTTCAATAAAATAAACAACACAAGAATGAAAATAATAGTCTTAAGCAGGGGTGGTCACCAAACTATGGCCTGTGAGGTCAGTTCATTTGGACCACTGCTGCACTGTGCCACAAATAAGCTGAAATATAATTATTTATATGGAAATACCATTGATTGTAGATAAATTTACTATGTAGAAAAAATTAAAATAAGTGTAATTAAAAATTCCAGAAGTGGTCCAATCTGATTTTTGCATCTGACAGGAAATACATACAATTTTTAGGAAAATTGGTAAAATAAAAATTTGGCAACTTTTTATGACTTTGGATATCAGAGTGCTTTTTGTGTAAGTACCTGCAATGAAGTTTCTAAGAAAAGTGATTATGAGCTTGCTGCAGTGATCATGTTTGTGTTTATGTACTGTATTGAACAAAATGGTTATGTAGCCTACATTCGTCATTCTCTCAGTGATTGGCCCGCTGTGAGAAAAGTTTGGTAATCCCTGGTCTTAAGTAAAAAAAAATAATCGAGATTAAGCTTAGAAAAAGTGTTCTTTAAAACCGAAGTTAAGAGAACTAACAACTAGAATTTTAAAATTTTCACAAGAAATGGAATAAATTAAAATGATAAAAAGTGGACCAACATCATTTTAAAAATGCACTATTCATTTAGATGATATATACAAATTTTTAATAAAATAAATTTATTTTTAGAAAAGTAGGAAAATTGTACTTTCATCTAATTCAGCAATTAAAAACTTTAAAGCAAAAATGTATTATATTACACATTAACTTTGCAATGCTACTGCCAACAGATTGAGAATTGATAAAATAGCTAGTGGACTCAGTCCATTGTTCACCTTTCATTATTTGCTATGTTTTGATGCTGCACAATTTGGGCTTTCATCAAGTATAGTTTTAAAAGGTTTCTGGTATAATTTCGAATAATAATCCAAAATGAAGAATGCAGCATTTATATAAAAAAGCATTAGAAAATGTAATTCTGCTCTACTGGGAGTTTCATTATAAAAATAAATAAATAAAATCTTTCAAACAAACTGCTGTCATTCTTCATAGTAAATACATTTCTGGATTTTCTGGAATGCATTAACTGCACTAACTAGGGTACTCCTGTATATTTTTTACATTACATATTCTTTGTAATTGCATTTTTCACATTGATATAGTTCAACACACATTTATCACATCTATACAGACTATGTATATTACAAAAGATATTACAAATTTTTTTAATGTTCTTTCAGTCTCAAACTTCTCAATCAGTATCAAGCAATATCTGTATGTTTTTACGTATGATTGATATCTTTATTTCAATTTCCACAATTACATTTGAATAACCTGCAATGCTAAATATCCTAAAGAAAATTGCTAGAACAGAAATAAAACCTTTGCATAACTCACCCTACTATATGCACTGTGCTTCTTGAGTAACCACTGAAAGCATGAAGTTTAGAATGGTTCGTCTCAGACACTAAAACATGGTTTTTCTTTTTCATTTCATTGTAGATATAATTATAAAATAATTGAATAAAAAAAAATAGAACAACAAGAGGGAATCAAAACACTTACATAACCAAAAATCCAGCTCATGAAACACAACATTGGAGAAAATGAATGTTTCAATAGCTTTTAGCAATCATCCTCAAGTTAAGGAACTTATTCAGAAACATGTATCAGAATAGAATGTATAATGGAATGCAATCATTTAAAATATATCAATATATATATATAAATAGAAAATTTTTATGTGGATAATATCAATTCACATGAATTTGATAGATAATTGTTTAGATCTTGTTCACCATAGAGAACTCTTACATTTAATTCAATTCAAGTAGACATTTTCTAGTGACAGCAAAATAGAATGATAGAAACAATTTTTCATATAGAGAATTTAATTATTGTCATTTCACAAAATGTACAATCATGCAAGCCGTAGCAAGTATGGCTAAAACAAGATGGTAACCAATAACAGCAAACTCTTTTAATTATTATAATTAATTAATAAATAAATAATAATAATAATAATAATAATAATAATAATTCACTGTAGCTGCCGCATTTAAGCAGCTTTATCTCTCTCTCTCATCTCAAGAAATTCATTTTTCTCATTAGTGATGAAAGTTTTTCACAAGTAGGCCCTAGAGTTAAATTCAACATGTTAAAAATGTGATCACAATTCACAAACCAAAAAATATGCTAGAAAAGATGTCACTTCCAATATAATATTTACTCCATTTTCTGTCAGCAATTTGTTCTCTGTATCAAGCTTAAAATTAAGACATTAAAATTATTTTATATTTAATTTCCTTTGAGTTTATTTTAAAAATTATTACATATTTTATTAACATTATTCAATAAATTTAAACAGAAAATTTAAAGGCTTGAAAGAATACCTATTCACAGAAAACAAATGCTGGAAAATTAAAGATGGATCTTAGTGATAAAATAGAAATGAAGCAACATGATTAAAAAACTCTTCCAATAGCAAACTTATTCAAATAAAAGATGTGCTTCCATATATGATAACATGACAGATTGTAATTGTCAAACCATCCAATAGAATGCTGAAACTTTTTACTTTATTCATCCAATTACTGTTTAGAAAACATTATGCAAAGATTTATTTTACTACTGCCTTCTAACTGGTAAGTTATTAAATAATATTTTATACAAGCATCATTTTAATTAATATAAAACAAATTTCCATAACATAGAACTTAAAAAATTAAGCAAATAAACCAAAATTGTAATAATATCATCCCAAAAGTATTGATGATATTTAGAAAATGGCAAGAAATAATGCTGTTGTATGTAAACTAAAACATTGCAAAGTCAAGTTAGGGCTATTGGTTTAAACGTACAGTACATAAATTATTTTCAGTCATCAAAATTCACTTGATAGCAATGAAGAGAGTATATGAGTTAGTAATTTATTAGAATATCAGTTATTGCATCACATGTCTTAATGATCAAGTTCTCTGAAATGATTCCATTATGCAGATAGATAGTAATTACTGAAAATTTATCAACTTTCAAAATACATATTCAAATAAGAGTGTCTAATAATATCAATTAAAGAATGGATTAAATGTAATAAAAATGAATGGAGAGAACTAAAGGCAAAAATATATATATGCACTTACATATCTGTGATGATTTGGGAGAAAAAATTGCATTTACAGAAAAATGTAGTACCCGCAATGCACAATAATTTTTTATATTTTTTAAAGACACTCTTAGTGAATTTATACAAAGGAAAATCTGCTGATGAGTTTGCAATTACATTTTAAAATTGCCACATAACTTGCAGCCACTTTCTTACTGCTTTTCAAACACAGATAATAGACACAAAATTACCTTGTATATTGATTAATTTACTATGAATTAAGAACTATTTTAAAATTTGCATATTTTTCAAGATATTAGACCAGTTTCATGCAATTACCGTATTAGCCCGAATATAACACGACCCCGAATTTAACGCGACTCCAAAATTTTCATAAAGATATTTAGAAAAAAAAATAATACTCATAAAAGAATTCAAAGAAAGTAAAATTCAATCAGATAAGCATTTATTTAGGTATTTATAGCTAATAACACAGGTTACATTCATGTCAATAAAATTAAGTAATGTAAAACAAAATTAATATTACGTAAGTAACAACAAAAAACGGAAATGCTTATTCAGAATCTGAACTGTTTTCAGAATGAGAACTCATTGACTTTCGCGTTAGGGGGTAAAGCGGGTCTATTGACAAATTTTCTCGCAGTAGTACGAAATTTCTACTGACTTAACTTGAATGAGTCATATTTCTTCCCCATTTACAAACAAACCCGATGGCAATCGGTGAAACATGAGATAAATTACAGCGAGTTGTAATTTGATATGTTTATTTTTTGCGTTTTACGTATCAAATTACATTAAATTCGACACAAATAAAGCATTTTTGTCAATATAGAAATATTTTACATTGTTTAAAAGTAGAGAAAATAAAGAAAAGAAAGATTTAATAATAATTTTTTGAGCGAATCCAAAAATTTCACAATTTTAAGATAAAAAATGGCGTCTGTGAGAGCCCACGTGACTAAAAGGCTGTCGAAAAATCACGTGACTAATGAACTTCGAACAAGCGGAGACATAGCCTTACTATAGTAGCGCTATGCAAAAAAAGCGCAGGCCTACTAACTAGATCACATGGTTGTTTTGAAGTGGTCGGTCGAGCTAGGTCTGACGTTCAGTCGCGTTTCAATCTCTGTAGGAAAATGTCCTTGTTTATATTACATTCCATTACTTAAACCCCGAATTTAGCGCGAGTCGATTTTTTAACGGAAAATAAATGGTCGAAAAATATCGCGTTATATTCGGGCTAATACGGTATAAATTGATATTTACAATATTTACAAACAAAAACAATTAAACTCACTTAAAAAAATGCTAATCATTTCATTTTTATTTTGCTTAGAATTTTCTGATTATTCCAGAATTCTTATATATAATTTAAATAAAAAATTTGACTATTAAATTTAATTGGATAATTCATTAGTTATTGAAACTTGGCAATTACTTCTATTTATTTTGTTTTTTAATTTTACAAATGCAAACTAAACTTTTTCTTTAAAAGTTGAAAATTAATTATTGTGTGTGGCAATCTACTGGTTCAAGTCAACTGAAAGATAAAATTTACAATCCAGAAAGGATAAAAATGAATAAGATAATTTAAACAGCAACATACTTCATACAAATGATTAATTAATTACAGATATGGAACAAAAACAATCACCAACTCCATGGAGACAGGTAAAAACCAATGATGATGAATACTAGAGGATGACAAAAGAATAACATAACATTAAACAATAACTATGCACCTATGTACAGTACTATAAAACAAAGAATTACCATGTCTCATATTAATAACAGGACTATATGATAATAAAATTATATAGATGAAATATTTCAAAATTCTGAGTTATTATGAAAGAAAATTAATTTTCTGCTATTAGATGATCTAAAACTAATATGGCACCATTACAGCAAAAAAAGCTCTTTAATTCTTCAACCTATTTTTAACACTAAGTATAAATGTTTAATTAGTTGTTTATTAGTTCAGTAATCTTTATTGGCTTTTAGTATAAAAATTCATTATATAGGAATGTTATACAATATGATTATAGCAACTGAACCATTTAAATTTAAGAGCATTTTATTAATTGATTATTTTTAAAAATACTTAAGACACAAAAAAAAAACCAATGCATTCAACTTCAGAATAATCAATATGAGATGAACTTTCAATAAGAATGCATTTACAAATATATCATCTCCATCTATTAGAAATCATAGGAATACAATAGATTAATCATTTATATAACTAACTAAATTATTTTCAGAATAAATTAATATATTTAATAACTATAGATAAAAACACTACCTATAATACAATTACAGAACATAATAAATCAATATATAAACTACTACTACACAAACCTATTAGTATAAGTTCTCATCAAAAAGAATATATAAATTTTTATATAATCTGCTCACAGTATACTTAACCATTCTTTATTAAATTAAACATTATTTTTTACACTCACAAGAAATATTAAATAGATAAAATGTAATAATCTATAAAAAAAATTCTATTAAAGTTTAATTTTATAATATTCAATCACAAAATAGTAATTAACATTTGGGAAATGTAGAGATTAGTATACTGTACATTACATAGAAATTCACTGATAAATAAAAGAAAAATATGATGTTATTAATATTAAAAAATATGCTCATTTAAAAAATATATATATATTAATAAATGAATCCAAATGATTATAAAATTAACAATTCTTCCCATTCAAAAATTTGAAAAGCTCTCATGACAAAGTTTAAAAAAAAAACCTTATCTTTGATGTATTACAACTTCTTAATATGCAAGCCGATTCTTTCTGATAATTAGAAATGTCCAATATTTCAAGTATGGTAGTAATTTATCAATATTATGTTGTATGTTTATTATAGAAAGCTGCATTTAATATTTAGCAATTAAAAAACTAAATTCTATTTTTAGAACAAATTAATACAAGCTAATTGTGTTCATAAAAATCTAACAGACCAGCTATTTGTTCTATTGAAAAAAATTATAATTTATGACTGAACAACATTTATAGCATTTAAGTTATTAAATTAAGTTATAAAAAATGATATCTTTAATACTTATTGTGCTACTTTGAATGCTTTTTTGTTCAATGTGTATAAAACAAACAACTGGATTTTTATTATTTTCAGATTAAAAACACATCAGGACCTGATGGGATCATAAGCCAAAAAGGAGTATAACATATAGCCTAACAAATAATACATTATATAAAAGCATCTTCTTTGTTTTTAATTAATTTTACACATCATACATGTTGAAATTTCTTGCAGAATCACAATTAAAAATGACCAAAAGTAAAATTATATTTTCCAGTAGTTATTATAATAAAACTAATGGGCCATTGCATGTTGTAAAAAGTTCAAATGATCATAAATAGAATATATTGGTAGTAACTAGGAAAAATTCTTGGTAACGATGATATTTGGTTAAATTTTGAGTCCTGCATATATAAATATAAAGATACGAGTTTCTTTAATCATTTTATTTTAATGATGTAAACAATCAACTCAAATTACTTCTTTTTAATCATTACCTTAATTAATAAAATGTAATTATTGTTTTGGAAGATTATATAAGTCGCAGCTACAAAAACAAAAAATATTGTAATAACATCTTCCAAAGTAGATTAATAATAAAACTAAAATTTTTATGGAAAAGGTGATGTATACTTTAATTCATTTAATTTGGAGGAGAAATATTGAATTGATATCTAATTAATTTAATCACAATATTGCAGGTAATTCAAAAAACTATTTTTAAGCCAAATAGAGTTTCAGAGTTTAACATCAAGCTTTTCTTATTCCAGAAATAAGTAAAATAGTCAAAGTTTAAATTTCAATCAATTTAAATCTGTGACAAACAAACAGACCTTAAAAAATTCAAAAGACTGCAGGAAAAATTATCAATTCTCCCTCTTCTTTTTAAAAGTTAAAAAAATAAATAAATCATTCATTTGGAAGAAGAGCATCACAACTCAAAAATCACCCATTTTTTATATTTTTTTGCATAAAACAATTGCAAAGTATCTGTATTTTATAGGAAAAAGTGTTACACATTAAACTTGTTTGATTGCTGGCAAACAACACAACCTGTGATATTATTTTTCCATAGAAATATAGCTACTTTGGATTGTTTTGTGTAAAAAAAAAAATAATTAATAAAATAAAAATGGCTTCTTTGAGTTGTAACATTCTTCTTCCAAACAAATTATATACTTCCTTAATTATTTATGATTATGAATATATTTGATAGAAAATTATATTTTCAAGTTTAAAATCTGTTTACTTGATTGAGATACTACCATGCCTCGTGTTGGCATGGATAGTGAACCTACAGTGTGTCGTCCAAGATGACAATGAAAAATATGCACATGACATGCAATGTATCATATATATGCATCTATATTTTATTATATAAACTTCACAATAATATAATTATAAATGACATAATGAATATTTATTTCAACTTTTGTATTTTTTGTTTTTAATCACACTTCAATATGAAATATTCCAAAAACAGTTGGAAAAAGTCATTCTGACAAAGGTAAATGTCACAAATAATATTAAACTTGTGATTTAATTTTTAAAAATATTACTTCAGTTTGGTTAAGCAATTTTTTGTTGTTATACAGTCTCAAAAGGTTTTCTATTCCCACTATATAAACCTTTATGTCAATTTTACATCATATTAAAAAGGTTCAGAATCTCAACCAAATGAACAGATTTCAATTTAGTAATTACCTAATAAGTTATTCAACAAAAAAATATTACAAAATAATCTGACAAATTATTATTAAACAAACTAATGAAAACATTAAATATTGGAACTGCTGGATTTTATTACAAGATATTTTTAAAAACTAATTTAAAATTAGTAATAACTATATTCAATACAATAAAATTTTTGTTGTATTTAAGGAATTACCTTGTTAGAAGGGATAATTAATTCATATTAACATCCATTACAATGAAATTGTAATAAATGTATATTTGTTATAACTACATTTAAAATACTCAAAGTTTTAAAATTAATTATTATGATAGTGTCATTATTTATCTTTAGAGATTAATCCAAAACATTGAAAATAGTCCAGTAAGAAAATCCAGTCATTTCCAATAGTTTTCGATATAGCTAGCCAAGATAAATTGAAAGCTTATATATTAAAAATATTACATATAGTAATATTTTTCAATCTATTCATTGATAATCACAAGCAAATATAAGTTTAATCCCGAGATTAATATTTGTTTCCTTGATTTAAATAAGGAGAGATCTCTATCAAGTTTGCAATTGAATAAGAGAAAATTTGTGTAACAATTTTATATACAATATTGACTAGCATCTTGCTTAATAAGAAAAAAAAATACAACATTTGGTCGATTTATTTTATTTTAGAGAAGTCACTTTTTAATTTATTAGTGAAGATAAATGTTATTAGTCCAAGTGATATTCAACTTCATTTTCAGCAATTTTTGGTTGAGATTTGTAACTACTGTTATGTATTTATTTCTGTATTAGTCATAATTTATTATATTTAATATCTGTATGTATCGGTACCATCTGTTGAATGCTAATGAAGATAAAATACAGCAATAATAACAGCTGTACAAAACTATCAGCATTCAGGATAAAAATAGTTTCCAGTCCCGATTTAAATTCAAATTTCTAACATTAACAAATTTTTCATCTTTATGTTAGTTATTAACTTTTAATGTTGATATATCTAACATAGTAACTGAATCAGTAATTATTATATTTCTTTTTCATCACATCAAATTAAAACCAAAAAGTATTAAATTATTAGTCATTATTTCATTAAAAACATTTTTGAACTTCCTTTTCAACATCAACTATGTTCTATAAATGTAGGTAACTGTGAAATAAAAACTGATGACATTTAATTTTCTTTTATTGTTTAATATGGAATCATTACTTCTATTTAAATGACATCAAATTAAAATTAAAGTATAGATATTTCACATATCTTGGATGGGCAATATGTGGTACTCAGTGGGAGCTCTGGAAGTTTTTAAAAGTTCAAGATCCCTCTTTGGTAATGCACAGTGACCTTTGAAAGATTTGTCAATCTGCTCTCTTCACTAAGTAAATAGATTAGTCCCTGCTACTGTGCACTTTTACATCCTAGTCAAGATTTGTGAACCAGCTGTAGCTAGTTAAGTAATCTAGTGATAATAATGTAAAATTGATGTATTTGTCAATAATATAAGAATCACATTTATTTATTTACAATGCAATATTAATTTTCTAATTCTAGATAAGTGTTTAACCAGTTTCTTGTAAACCAAGTGAAATGAAATATGGAATTTATTGTGCTACTTAACTGCATAATACTCCTTTTGTTTTATATAGTAGTACCTATTCCAAATATGTATCTCGGTGACAATTTAATGAATTGTTACATAAATTTTCCATAATCATTATTAACTATAAAAATGTTATTCATCATTCTGTTTTATTCTAAATAATAATAATGAAGTTGTTTGATTTACCTTGTCCTAAATCAATCTTCACCTGGTTCATGATGAAAACATGAAGGAAAATATTTATTAAAATATACATTATTAATAAATATTCTAATATCAATTTGTATAAAAGTTACTTATCTATTAAACTAGGGATATATTTCAATAAATAATCCCAATAAAACTACAGTAGCAGCCATAGAAAATTGCATCACCCATAAAAACCAATTAAAAAAAATATTTTTAAAAATTAAAGTATCATTTTGCTGTAGACTTGCAAGAAACCATTAAGACTATCACCATGCAATGAAAACATTCTCACATATAAACATGAGAATGCTTTTAATTGGCTGACAAAATATACTGCAACAATATTCTCTATGCTAAAGTGTGCACTTTTATAAGCAAAATGGAAATTTCTAACAGTTAATACACCGTATACAAAGCCTGTATTGTTGCTTTGAATGCTGAAGATTTATCCTCTTGCAAAACAGTGTGTTTTATCATCTATCAACAACTGTGAATTGTGTGTGTTACAAATAGGACACGAATATAGCAACATTGAAAGAAAAGATGGATCAAGAGGCAAACATGAATACACTATGTCAGGATAAACACTGGAGCATCTCAGCCAGCAAGAATGCATTACTAGTTTCTTCTGAACTGAAAATAAAGTGGAAATTGCAGACTGTTATAAAATGCACAGACAACAGCTATAACAGCATGTAGATTTGAACAGTGACATGTTGGATTCTGTTTTTGAATGAATAGAAATTTTCAAATTTAACCTGCCAGATCTGATAGTATTCCTATGTTAGGCAGAAAAAGTAGGGCCAGTAATAGAGATTACTTAATGCAGAGAGTAAAGTTACTGATGAAAGAAATGGTATGGGAATGCACATCTAATAAAAATTATGGTAGACTACATTTTATAAGTGTGTCTGTAAATGCAAAGTGCTACAGAAAACTTATTTATCAACCTAATTTCAATAATCAAAATAATTTCATTACACAAAATCTTGCATCTTTCAGGATAGTACTGCATCGTGTTAAAATGGTGAATTAGGTATAATGTATCCTTTCTCTACAGTTTATTAGCATTATTGCCACTTACTGTAATAAATCATTGTTTAGGTAAAAAAATTCCTACAAGAGACCCATATCAGATATATAAACTGGCAAAGTAATTGCCAATCTCAATCATGTTGAGAAATGTTAGCATTTTTATATGCATGAAAATTGAAGAAAACAGGTCTGAGAATAAAGAACAGGAATGATTAAGAGTTTAATATCACAAGCTTGATATAGAATACTTGAAGAAACTCATCCACTATATGCCAGAGTGCAGCAAAGCTACTGTTAAGATTTGAAATGGTCCTACAAATGTAAGGATCATAATCAACAAGAAAAACTATACATATTATATGTTTTTCAGGCCTACTTATGCTGTGAACCACTTTTCATTTGTTTCCATAACTTTGAATAGCAAGTTCTTATGACAGTGCTCATTAACAATTCACATCATAAGTGAATGTTAATATTAACTAAGTTCAATGTAGCAATGCATGATTACAAATCCAAATCATAGCCTAAATATATTACTTTACACATCTGTTGAGCACTTTTTGATATAAATCTTACATAATGCAATTTTTGTGGTTACTACTGTATATTTAGTTGTTATTTATTATTACAATTGTATTGATTAAAATATTCCATAACAAGCAGTTTTAATCAACACAAGAATATCTGCATGTTTATAATTATGTATCATAAAATTTAATGATGAGATAATACAGCCATATTAAATAAGTTTGAAAATAACAGGCAATTTAAAAACTACACATACTGTAGAGCATCAATTATCCGACTCAATTGGGGACTGGGGTTGGTCGGATAACTGAAAAAACAGATAACCAAAAAGTATGAAAAAACACATTATTAGTATAGTATATTAGTATATCCAGTGTAATTAGTATATTGCTATTAACCTACTTCGCTGTGAATTTTCATCGATGTTAAGCCCAACAAATTTTTTTTTAAAATAATAATCGTTGCTATTGTATCGTTAAAAATTGTAGCCAAGACATAGCCAAATATTGTAGCACCACATCACTAGCGGACATTTGAATTTTCTGACTAGAATGAGGTCGGTTAACTGATGTGACGGTTGATCAGGAATCGGATAACCGATGCTCTACTGTATAACCAATATTCAGGAAGAAAATGTACAAAAAAAACTACATGAAAGCAAACATTTTCATTCTCGTTGAATGGTCATCATCAGGCTAACTTCAAAACGAATGAAAACATTTGCTTTTACATAGTTTTTATATTTTCTTGTGTGGTTATATGTGTAGTGATTATTTATGTATAACCAGTTTGAGTAGTTGAAGGTATACAATAATATGAAATAGCAACTATTTTTCTATATTTACTATTAATTAAACAAACAGTAGATAGTAAAGGGAATGAACATATTTTAAATTTTTTTATGGACAATTTTGAATGAATGAACAAATTTTTAAAAATATTACTATTAACAAAAATTATCGTACTAATACTTTAAAATTAGTATAAATTGATATTTACATCAGCATTGCTAATTATGCAATTTTCAGATATTTTGAATCATAGTGGGTAATTTAAGAAATGATTTATCCCTTTTACTTCTATTCCATTTTTTTTAAAAATCTCAATATGTAATCGATTCAATTATCATATTTTTTAGGAATTATCACATCTATGTGGATGTGATATTTCCTAGAAAGTAACTGCATTTGAACAGATTACATACTGTATTGTAATTTCAGAAATTTTAACATTTGTTACTTTGGCATCAAACTAAAGTTTAATCCATTTCTTGTAATTTTTAATCATTCACATACTCAACAAGCACAATGATATAATAGCTGGTTCATTTAATACTTTGTGTAATATGTTATATATGTCAATATGTTTCATGTTGTAATTATAAAGGTTAAATTGTATGCAAGTAGAAAATGCACCCAAGTAAAAATTATTCCTTTATGAACTCACATTATAAAGTTTATAATCTATACAGGTACAATAATTTTAATTAGGTGCATTTATTAAACATCATGCACTTGAAATCAATAAATGAAAGATGTGAAATGATACAGCTGAAAGTGGTAGAATGAGTAACTGTAGAGAAAGTCAAACAATTTAAGGAACAAATAAATAAATGATTTCCTACAGAAATGAAAAGTGGTTGGATATGGATATTTTTGGATAATTTTTCTTGCTTACATTGGCAATGCTGATTTAAATATGTATGATAAAATGATAAAAACGATGAAATGCGCGCGCACACAAAATGCATGTCTGCATGCTAAAAGTATTCCTTTGGCATTGATTGAAAACTTCTGATGTTATAAATAGTAAAATTATTATTATTATTTTTAAAATAGAGTTTAATAAAAATAATTCATAACAATTTCTTACAAATTTTTCGAATTTCATTAATAAAATTATTTACCAAACAAGAATTTCACAATTGTTTTTTAGAATAATTGTAAAGACAAAATTAACGAATTAATTCCAAAATTTTAAATGAAAAACATAAAATGGTAGTTTTTCTCTCGATATATACAATGTCGATCATTGCAGGTCTTGATTAATCTGAGTGTTCTAGTCAGTAAAACTGCATTTGTCAAACTACAAAAACAACCACTCATACCTTTAAATGCAATGCAAATTTTACTTTTTCTAACATTTTCAGTCATTTTGAATGCCCTTCTACAGGATAAAAACCAATTGCAATTTAAAAATAACAACAAAAGCTGTCTCCTGAAACAATTTGCATTTCAAAATTTTAACACTTTAGAATCCCAACCATTTGACTAAACATGTTGGACTTCTGCATAGATTAAAAATAAATCAACACATGCAGTCAAACAGTTGGGATTCTAAAGTGTTAATATTTTAAAATGTAAATTGTTTCAGGGGACAGCTTTTGTTGTTGTTTTTAAATTGCAATTGGTTTTTATCCTGGGGAAGAGCATTCAAAATGACTGAAAATATTAGAAAAAGTAAAATTTGCAATGCAGCATTTAAAGGTATGAGCGATTGATTTTGTAGTAAGTCTGTTCTGAGAAAAGTTCAACATTGCCATCTCAACAGAGCTCAAAACTAATCTCTCTCCTAATCGTTAATTAGTAGGAAAGAAAACTTTAGATTTCCTAGTACAATGATCTTATTCGGACAATTTATTTTCTATTTTCACATTTAGCGAAATTTCTGCAAACTTTTGTCAATTATTCAGTTTTTACAGAAAAAAAAAGGAAGTGGCAGCAGCAGCAACTTCGATAACACTTGATAAATATTTTGCTCGATTTTTAAAACTTATTAAAGTAGCTCAAAAAATATGGAGCTACTTTATAGAGTTTAAAGATTAATTAATGGTTAGTCTAATGTTATTTTCCAAATTTGTTTTCATTTTTGTGTGCAACTATACTGTATTTTGTCTAAAATGTTTAGTTAATTAATAATTCTTAAACTTTTTTCAATGCTTTTACTTCTTCCAAAGGAATAAAGATTACAATTTTAGACAAATTCTTAAATGACCTAATTCAAGGATTATTTTATTTTCCATTGATTGTGAAATTCAGTATGTGTGGTTATGATGTATGCATTATACTTGCAAAAACAATTAACCACATATATCAAGGGTTACCTGTATTAAAGATAAAATGCAGTATAAAAAAATTTGGGGGGGTCATTTTTTGCCAGATCACATACTTTCCCTCTGTTGTAACTGGGGAAAGTAATATATTATATTAATATACAATAAAGTTTGCACACAGTTATTAGGAGAATGTAAGAAATACACAAATATAGTATTATAAATTAGCTAAACTATCCTTAATTGTCATCTTAACTACTATCAATTTTCCTCTTCCTTTATGTAGGAAAATAGCTACAGATAAAGATAGCTGGCAGCCTTAGGAGTTACCAGGTACTGTACTATATAATTCCTTTAACTAAAGACTGTTTTACTCTATCGTGCATTGGTGAAATCAACTGGTTTAAAATTCTGCTTGTTAGATCATGAATGTTATGTTCTAATAAACCCAACAAAAAATTAGCTGACAGTGTCCTTCAAAATAGTTTGTGTAAACTGGTAGGAAAAAAGTAAAATATTATATACTTTTCTATTTTAATTCTTTGGGAATCACTAATAGTCTTACTTTTGCATCCAATAAAAAAAAATAATAAATTAATTCACTTACAATAATTTTGGAAACTAATATAACAAACTGCATCCCTATTTTAATTTTGTTAAAAAAAATTAATAATTAAAATTGAATTTGTTTTAACACTTATTTATACAATTCAATTTATAAATGCTATATTTATATATTTCCTACATTTTCATATTAGTAGCTTGAATGTTTGGTAGATAATTTTATCAAACTAACTGAAAGTTTTTAGATTAAAAAATATTAATATTGTAATTTTAAAAAATAAGCAAAGATAAATATTTAGAATTATTATTAAATAGTAAATACAATTTTTAAATACTTAGCCTCTATTTTAAAATTAGCTACATTATATATTTTATTTTACAAATATTTAATTTAAACTATTATTTTTAGAACATAACACAATTTTCCAACTTACAAAGAATATGATTTTGCAAGCTAGAATAGAATACTTCACCAGCTTATATGATAGCTTTTGTAGTAATTTTAAATTAAAGATTAAAAACTTGCCACTTAAATTTTATTATTAAGTAAATTTTACAATTAAAAAAATTAAATTGAATATTCTTGTAATGAACAAATCCACAACAAGAAATCTTTCACTTCTTGTTGTAACAAAAAATTAGGAAAGGCATACTTGATCCTACACTTAAAAATATTTGATTCCAGATTAATCCATTAATAATTATCAATAATTATAGAATTACAGCAGTGATGGAGTTAACAAATAAAAGAATGACAATAAGAAAATACAAATTTGCTTAAATAAGGATTAACAATTTTTATTTAAAGAATAAATATCAATAAAGTAATTTTATAGCTTAGTGGATAATCAGCTGAACAAAAAATCAGTGTTTCGCTTTAATACTATATATCATATCATATATATATAATTAGTAGTTCCTAAAAAATATACCGTATTTTACGGACTATAAGACACACCTTAATTTTTAAGCAATTTTTAAAAAAAATACCTATAAGATGCTACGGACTATAAGACGCACCCGAATTTTGGAGGCAATTTTTCGAAGAAAAAAGTGCGTCTTATAGTCCGTAAAATACGGTAAATGTTATCTCTTAACAAACATCCATCATGCTATTTTCTACAGTTGCCAATTATTGATACAAAATACATTTTTGTTAACAATTAGGAAGTCTGAGGTATTACATATAAAACGTTCTTGTGATGCAGACGATTCATATTGATTGGATATAAATTCCAATGTTGAACCACTATTCAATTAATTTTTAATTTAGAAAAGTTTTTTAAAAATACACATTAATCTATTTGATTGGAATTGCTAAACACCATGTTGATCTCTATTAGTAATTCATACATGATAATGAGACATGTGACAAGTACTTATTGCTATGACTTCAGCATAAGCAAATATGCTCTGCAATGATTTACCTATGGAAATTACTTATGTCAATATCTGCAGGGAAAAAAGTCATCTGACTCATGTTTCTTCCAAATTCTGTTCCCAGGTATTTTTAAAAAATTCATTAATTTTTCTTTGAATATAATTTGTGTCAGACAGAATTAACAATCTAATTGTTATGATTTTTTTTTCATAAAAATTTAATTTATGGGAAAGAATACAAATTTATATTTTTTACATCAAATATTCTTTAACAGTTGGTGATGATTTATAGTCTTAAAAATAATTACAACTAAGAACTAGTCTTTTCCACTCCTTCCTATTATAAGTTATATACAGTGAAGTCAATAAAATAATATTTAATTCAACTCTGAATCACTATAGCAATATAATAGAATAAAATAAATGCAAACAACACAAGCCTATACTATAAGAAATTAAATATTGAAAATTAACAATACAAAAATATGAAATATAAATAAATTTAATGCTAAAAATCTGTTTAATATCACAAGATTATTTTTACATCCAAAATTCTTACTTTCCACTAAAAGAATTCAGATGAATTTCTGCAATGATTTTAAATAGTCTATAACTATTGATTAAACAGCTGCTTAATGCTGTTTATTCTTCATTATAATTATTTTAAATGTTTTTAATTTCAAATATTTTTGTATAGTAATTAAAACTGGAATTATTTCTTGATTATAAAATGATGTTTATAAAGAGAGGGGAAAAAAACTCAAATATTATCAAAAATATATTCAAACGATCATCAATATAACTGAAAAAAATTAATATATTAACAGATTTTGCATCTATGTTGTACTTAAGATAAAAAGTTTTATGGTTTTTTTTTCTACATTAAAACTATAAAAATTTACTTTGTAATTATAATTAAATAATAACAATAAAAATATATTAAAAATTGAGGCAAACTTTCTACTTCATAGATAGAAATGACTACATAAAACTAAAAATTATTTTTTCAATATCTAATTTATATAAAATTTAAAATTCACCTAATAGCTTTAATAATTTAAATTTCAAAATTTATGTCCAACGAATGATAAGTTTATCATAATTAATATAGTTTAACAAATTCAATTTTATTACAAAAACACTTAAAAAAAAAAAAAAAAAATTTTAGGTATACAGAAAAAAAATTAGAAAACTGTATATAAAGTCAAGTTAAATTTAAAGTATATAATAAAAATGAAGACTATATACCTCCATACCAAATTTTCTATTAAACATTATTTCAGATTTTTATTATAAGCTTCTTTGATAAAAAAAAAAAGTTCTTAAATTTAATTAAATAAATCTGCATATAAAATTTAAATAATTTATTCATATCTTATGAATTATAAACTCGATTAAATTGAAGAATATTAATAGCATAATTTTTTAAACATATATTTAAATTTTGTTCCAAAAAAATTTGATCTCCACAGACTAAATTAGACAAATAAATAAATATCGAAACAATCCGAGCATAATTATCACATATTAAAATTGAATATTTTCCTAATTTTTCTATATATATGCAGAAATCAACTTAGCAGCACACATAATAGCGCACATTCCTATAAACTGCATTATATAAGAAAGTAGCAGGAATGTTACGTTATTACAACTTAAAACATTTGTGAATTTTCATATATCAAATCTAAAAAAGACCTAACAAAAGAGGCAGACCACATAGAAAACGGATTGACGACGCAAAGAAGTGGTGTCGAGCAAACGTACAGAAATCAAGAAACTTGGCAATGGACAGAGAGAAATGGAAAAAAATAGTGGAAAAAAGCATCGGATGCCGAAGAGCCCGCGGTTAACGACGAAATCTAAAAACCAAACAAAATTCATAAATTTTCAAAATTAAATCCTGTAAAGTGATAAAAAGGATTTAGATTAATCATAAATACTAAATTTAACATAGAAAAACTCTCAATAACTTGAAATGATAAGTCAGCCAGCAAAATATTCAAAATAACTATAATCCAAGTGTAAAATAGAAAAAAAAAAATACATTTCTTACCTATTAAAGCAGAATATTCGCCTCATTTAAAAAAAATAAATAAATAACAATAATAATTAAAATTTCACCTAAAGAAAACATCAAATTATAAACATAAAGCAAAAACTAACAGTTACACCGATTAAATATAGGCATTTAGATCGATATTTGAATTATTATTAATGTATAATTATTACAGGATGATAAATTATATATAAAATTTAAGAGATTTTCTAATTATCTTCATTTTAATGATGATGATATGATGTTGAACCGGCGACAAACCTACCAAGACAAATCTTCAATTGCTTATAACTCACGTCGATAGACACAGACTTTAACAGTCTCGTCGTTTCAAACTTCTTACCGTTAACAGTGAGATTTTCGTCCTTTCTCCTTTAAAAATTCTTTTTAGAGAACGCTTCTATATTTTTTTTTTCCTTTTTCTTCTTTTTTTTTTTTTTTTTTCCCCACGATGACCAACTTGATCTAAGATGGTTCCGCGCCGAGAGACAAGATTAGACAACTGGGCATGCGTAGTTCATACGGAGGTTGGAAGTTGTCGAGTCGATATGATGATGATTGGTTAAAAATAATCGTGGACGATTTACTCAACGGTTGTTGATTAATTGTGCTAACGGAGGTCAAAAGAATGGTTATTTATATAAAATAAATTTTTCTATTGTTAATTTCCTTGTTGTTAATCTTGTGTGTATAAGATGTCATACGTTAAAACAAGTGGTGGAAGTTTCGCATTGTATTTCGGGATTGGTATATTGGATCATATGGAGTTATATCTGTCGCAAATGTTACCAATTTTAGCGCTTCGGTTCTTTTTTTTTGCCATTTTTGACGTATTAAACAGAAATAAAGCTATAAATTCATCCGTAACTCAATTATTAAGAGAATTCATGCTTCACTGATGTACATTGCCTGTTTTTTTTATGCGGACATAAGAAAAATTTTTAATTACTTACGTAATTCTTCAATAGCGAAAATACAGTAGTGACATCAAAGCCGTAACTGATTAGATTTGTAATTTATCAATTTCGTCGGACGTCATTATTAAGAAATCTTTTAGAAAAAGTCGTACGATGTTCAAATGCTGATTATCCAAATAAAATGTTGATAACTTATCGATTATTTATGTTGTAAGATAACGAGTTGTTAAGTGTATTTGCAAATTTATATTACTGTCTCTGGGTGTTAAATTGTTATTTGTTTAATAAAATATTTGGTTTGTCTTAGTTTTTGCAGTGAAATTTGCGATATTTTTTTATTTGTTTTAGTTAATATTAGGAATGTTATTTGAAAATTGCACAAATAAAATTATTACCATGTCTAATTTTTCTTCAATTTTATGATGCGCTATTCATTTTTTGCTTAAAGCGTTCCGTTATTTTTAATTAATTATTGGTGCCGAATCGGCACTATGGCGCGCGTTATCGCGGATTTCAATTTTGAAATTTCCCGCCAGTCGTTGTTACTAAAAATAGCCGCAGCGGTGGCGCGCGCGCTTCTTTGTTTATAATCGCGTTATTTTAAAGTGAATTACTTCTAATAAACTGAAATTTGACCGGAAATAATTTAATTTCTTACAATGGTATTTTTTAATTATTTTTTAAAGTTTTATGACACCATCACAACATTTCCCTGAGTGGAAGAACACAATTAGAAAGTTAACACTATATGAACGTATTCATTTTTTATATTATCTATTTTTCTGTATTTTTTTTATTTTCTGGGTTAGGCATAAGGGCTTGCTTTCACGGATTTGCAAACAGGACCTTTTGGATAAAGTATCCAACAAATGAATGACATTTATTGATATATATATCAATAAAAGTTGTTCATTTGTTGAATACTGCATCCAAAAGGTCCTGTCTGCTAAATCAGTGAAAGAAACCCCGTATGCCTAACCTAGAAAATAAAAAAATTAACTTTTTTGCACACGCTAATTATAATTTTTGCAATACAAGATGTACATAAAGTTTTAGCATTGTATAATGTAAAATGTATAAACGAATAATAGAAATGAATATTTAAATGTATAAATAAATAATATATAATATAATTTTATTTGTATTACCAATTTATACTGTTTATCTTAATTATTATTTATATAACTCTTGTATTGAAAGTAGAATAGATGTAAGCAAGAGACGAGATAATTGACATCCAGGCGACACTTAACGCCTGGATGTCAATTATCTGGTCTCTTGCTTATTCAGAGATCGGCGTGAAGTCCACCATCGTTAGGATTATTATAGATCTAATAGAATAGATGTAAAAAACATTTTCGTGTAGTATAAACATTTTTTTTTCTATTATATTTTTGATCCGTTTTTTTATTTTTTAAATACAGTCAGTAATTAATATATATTATTCCTATATAGATTTATTAATTATAATAAACATACACTATTTAATATTATATTAAAATAACACTCTTTAATTAACATCTGAAATGAAGAAGTAATTGAATCGAGTCCCATCGCCATCTTTAGTAACGCGCGACAGTAATTAATTGATTCTGAGCGCGTCGCGTTGCATCAATTTAAATAATTTATAAAAATTAAAATTATAAATATGTTTATAAAATAATTGACGATATCTGTTCGCAATAGTATTGTAAAACACACTGTACTTATAGTTCAGCATTTCTGATAAATTTTAATAAATATTTGAATTTTCGTATATTTTATATATAAAAATCGAAGAAAAAAACATAAATTTGTAAAACTTAATAAAAAAAATATCTGCAACTTCATAACACATATAAGTATGAGAATCCATCAAAAAAAGATAGTTAATAATAATTAAAATCGAAAAAAAAAATAAAACTTTCAAGGTAAGGTAATTTCTGTGGTAAAATGTGAGGTAAGCGATCACGTGACGCCCGTCTCCCCATCTTCAGTAACCAAAACGGACGAGGTTGAAATAAAAGCCTAATCACCAGTAGAACTAAAAACATACATCGGCGCGTGCCTAGAGCAATAAACTTGAACGGGAGCGAAGATGAAACACGACACTTTGTAATTTATGCTAATTACCTTCTAATATTAAAAAATTAAAATCATCAATAAATTATGATGAAATTAAAACTTTTTTGACTGAATTCGATTACAAACATATTAATAAACTGGTTAGAAAAAGTCGTACGATGTTCAAATGCTGATTATCCAAATAAAATGTTGATAACTTATCGATTATTTATGTTGTAAGATAACGAGTTGTTAAGTGTATTTGCAAATTTATATTACTGTCTCTGGGTGTTAAATTGTTATTTGTTTAATAAAATATTTGGTTTGTCTTAGTTTTTGCAGTGAAATTTGGATATTTTTTTTTTTTTTAGTTAATATTAGGAATGTTATTTGGAAATTGGCACAAATACACAATATATAGCCAAATCTAATCAGTTTTTAATGGTTAGATTCATAAATGAGTAGGTTACATCAAAAAGATCAGAAAAATTATTAACTTTTTCCATTTAATGCGGTCAGTAGCATAACTAGAAGGAGCCAAATTAGATCATTTAACCCTTTACTACTGTAGATATAGCCGCTACTGCCAGAGTGTAAAACTCTTATTATATGTACGGTACGGTACATAAGTATATCTTAGTGTATTTTGTCACGTTCACATTTTTTCTTAAACTTAAATTAAGAAAAAAATCGAGACCCAAACCCACCGATCCCTCCCTAGTTAGGTATACCACTGAATGCAGTTTATGATATTGCAACTGATAGATGGATATTGCAACATTCAGGAAAGCCAATAATAATTTATGAACTTGTAACAAGTGAAGGATGTGCATATAAAAAAAAACTTTCAGTAATAAATAATTCCATTTTGATTAAAGAAAAGTAATTCTATTTGATCTTGGTGTAAAATGTAGTTAGTTACATTTTATTTAAATTTGTTACTGATATAAATGATTGTAACTTAATTGATATTAACTATATTAACAAGTCTGCTTTCAAAAAATGAAATCAGCCAAAGCCAATTGGCTAATAGTAATTCAAATTCAGCCTCAAATGTGTGTGAATAATTTCAAATATTTAGTAACATACAGTAAATTAAATCATGATACAGAAGTTTCTGATTTAAAAAATAGGAATAATAATTTAACATAATATATTCTAATCAAATTATTTAAGTCTAAAAGATTATCTATAAAGTGAAATTTAAAAAAATATTTAAACTATACTGTTTTCTTGAAATTATCTGCAAGAAATTACGTTGCACTTTTAGCATTTTGTAGTTCATCGCTTACCGTTACATTCTGATATTATTATTTAATCTTTATGCAAAGTAATAATTATGAATGAAAACTGACAATGAATGTTGTTAACAAAGTACAGATCTCAGTAATAGATAATCATATCAATTATTTTATACAGAATGCATGAAATTACTTTAAGATATTAATTTAGACTAGATGTGCCAGAGAATTCCAGAATTCAGCAAAAATTTAAGAATTCTTGGACTCTTAATGCGAGACCCATTCTTCTTGTATTTACTTGATAAAATGATCAACTTTTGGGATAACTCAAAATTAAAATGGACTAAAGAATATATGACAGCATTTTTACATTACTGAGAGTAAAAAAACACTCAAATCTCCCAAAATTTTCTCTCCTAGAAGGGAAATGTTCCTGGATCAACTCTAAGTTGGGGAGCTTAGTGTAGATTACTGATGAGCAATCTCTGGATGCTGGCCATAAGGAAACTTTGTAGGCTTCCAGTTGCCTGCATCAGCTTTGAATTTTTTTTTGAAGGTCTTCATTAAATATGCCACATGTTTTTTCTTACAAAGTTGAAGGCTTTAAGTCTTCCAAGTATCAACATAACCCAAACCACCAATACACTAAGTACTAAAATAATATATGTTAAATGATATGCAAACTAGTAATACATAGTTTATTCTCATCTTTTCACTGGCCAAGTTCAGTTTTAATATTCTTTGTGACAAATATCAGCTTAATTAGGGTTGCATAATGGTACAAGTTGGAAACTGGAAAATAAAATTACATGACTAAAGTCCAGATTATCAGATTATTATGAACTTTTATAATTGATAATAGTTTATTGAAATGTCAGAAATTCAAATATTTACGGAGATACAAACAGATCTCAAACCTAAATTAATATAAGATATCCCAATTATTTTGCTTTTTTTGACAGTGTAAAATTATTCTATTGCAGGATAATTTCCTCCTTAAAATAATGCATTAGCAAATTAAAATTTAGAATTGTCTGTTGAAGACACATTTATTAATCTTATATGACCAAGACAAATATTATGATATCTTATGATATTTAATAGAAACAAAATAGTATAGTATTTAATAGTAATAGTATTTAATAGTAACAAAACAGTACAAATATCTTATGATATTTGTACTGTTTTGTTACTATTAAACTTCAGTTTTTTAATCTTTTTCCATAATAAGTAAAATTCACTTTACTTATTACAGCAGTGAGATCAATAATGATTTACCATAAGAAATTAGTTATTTTGTTTAGTTTTTATGATTAATATAGATTTATTGTTTTTATTAGAAAATTCCACATATCAAATTTTAAAACAGGCTATGTTTCCTGAGATATAATACAAAATTAGAAGAAATAATATTGCTTTTTTCTCTGTATCTGAATTATTAATTGAAAAAAGAAAAAAAAAATGTAATAATAATCAAGTTTTATATAACGAGCTGATATTTAGGTCAGATACGAACGTTGAATGAATAGTTATGTTCAATTGTGAAATAGCAAGTTATATGATTAGAATTAATTTAAAAAAAAAAAAAAAACACTTGTAATTTTTCAGTTCTTCATTTAAAACTGCAAGTTACAGAACACTTAATCAGTTTATAAGATATTGATTAGACAGAATTATTTACATTTGTATAGTTATTTTCATATTAAAGCTTATTAAATTAAAAAATAAATAAATAATCATGTAAATGTTTTAAAATATTATTTAAAAGTTTTCAATTACAGTATTTAATTAATTCTTAGTAATTCAGTAATACTAATTTCATCATTAGCATATTGTAAACAAAAAACTGTTTATGAATTTTGATAAATTTGAAAATATAATTGTTTTTTTGTACTAAAAAATCGGTTTAGAACCTAGTTTAATATTATGCTAAATTTTTCTATTAAAACGATAGTTAAATTTTGTGATATATTTTATACATTTTTCAATGTTAAAGTGTTTTTAAAAGTTGACAGAAAACATCTGCTTTAAAAGAAAATAGATATTAGTTGCATATTATACTTGTTTAATTTGTTCTAACCCTAATCATTGGTTTGGAAATCAAAAATTTTTTCGCGTAGTAGCTTTTACAACCGATAAATTATTTGCTAAACACTCCTCTTGAACTCTTACAATAATCTTATCGGAGATGGCCGAAGATTACCGTATCAACTGATTATGAAATGTCATTGTTTAATTTTGAAATATGATAAATATTGATAACAAAAAACTTACTGTATTACAAAAATTACAATTATAATAAATAATTATTATTTATTGATTTTTCAATCAAAAATTAACTTTATAAGTTTTCTCAAAATTTAATGTGCAGTTAACTTAAAAATAATGTTTGGAAAAGATAATGTATAAAAGATAATTTGATCATTGAATTAATTCCAAATATCTGACATTGCTTGTGTCTATTAATTTATTTGCTTACTGTCACTTAAGAGAAAATTTATATAAAGATTATTCGTAATAGAAGGTTCAGTTTATATAAAAAATGCAGCATTTATTGCAAGAACAAAGATAACAAATCTTACATTATCATCAAATATTTTACATATGGTATATATTCCACACATTACATACAAAATTCAGTCTATAAAAATAGTTGATACAACAAAGTTCTGTAAAATGAAAAACCCATAACTAATTTTAATGAAAAAAATGAAAATTACAGAGCACTCCAGTTTTCAAAATTTATCATATTTTATTCAATATTTAAATAATAAAGCAACAAGAAAAATAATACACAAAAGCATCAATAATACATTAGTATTCAAATGATAAATATCATATACTGATATTTGTTGTTCACATTTATTGTGCTGTATAAATAACATGAATTTCTTATTTTAAATTCACTTATAACTAAAGTGTTTAAATTAAATGTGTAGCACCTATAATAATTTAAAATACTACTTCACTATTGTACCCAGAAATTTTTTCATGGTGCTCACTTGCATACAAACATAAATATATTATCACACATACATACATAATTTTAATACATTAAAATAAATCCAATGTTAATACAAAATTTCTACAATTGATATATTTTTCAGTGTTATATAATTTTGCTTGTATCATTTTTTTATTATTAACTTACTATTGTTTTTGAACTTGATGGAGAAGTGTAGACCCCTTGGCTGCATTTATGGGTATACTGTGTAATACAGAAGTATACAGAAAAGAGACAGTACTTCAAAATTTAAGTATGCACGACCATCTAAAAACTAATTTTTTTAAAAACTCGTAAAATGTAACTGCAGATATAATACTAATAATACTACTATTTATTATGAGTAGTTAATGTAATGTGTTATGAATAAAATATATACAAACATATGTGTAAAGTAATAAAATATCATAGTATTTCTAGTGTGTATCCAATTTTCTTACACAGCATCAACTAATGCTAATTAGTTGTTAACATATAATAAAAATCAAAATTATGATGCACATCTTACAATCAATCATATTAGAAATTGGTGCCATCACGAACTTAATGCAAAGTACTTAAATTTTTAGCTAGTTGCAATGGAAACATTTTCAGGATTATTTAGTATGATGACAGAAAAATAATTTTGTCTTTTTAATATTTTTATCTGACTTTATTAGTGGACAAATAGTGCAAATACAATCAATCTTGGATATTTTAAAAAGTTTTATAGTAAAATTTATTCTAAATAACTTATTTTCAGTAATAATAGCATTCATTTTATTTTAAAAATAATTAAAATAAAGTATGAAAAAAAATGTTTATTAAAGAACTTCAAAATTTTAACACACTTTCAAAGATGCATGATAGAAAAAATTAATTATCATTCATTATTTTTCTTAATTCATTTTGTATTATTATTCTGTAAATTTAAAATTTTAATAAATCTGATCACTTATAGTATATTGTATAATTTTATATGATTTTAATGAATGACAATGTTTTTAAAAAATGTCTATATTTTTTTTCATTCATTTTCTGTATAGCTTAATATTCTTAATTTCACGTATTTTGAAACCGTGCCAGTAATTTTTGTTGATTCATAAACTCCATAAGGTTTAGGTACACAGACACTTGATTTCACACTAAACAGATCTATAATAAAATAAAATTTATTGTAATATTTTCTACTGTTATTTATGCTTATACTTTTTCTATTTACAATTGTATACAATAAAGACGTTTACATTATTTCAATTACTATTTGGCTTAAAACTTATACTTAAAACCAAACAACCCATAAATCAGAATCATTGGGCTATAAGTATTTTGCAGACCATTTGGTTTAAAAATTTATTTTGATAAAAGATGATTTTGGATATAACTAAATTGGGTTGATGAAATTGCTTATATACATATACATATTTAAAATAATAATAATAATAAACTAACCCTTCCTTGTAAAGAAGGTGGCCATTGCCTTACCAATACAGTGGGTGATCAGTTAACAAACAAATCGGATAACGAACACTTTCGCGAAAGATTTTTATGTTTGGACAATGAACACCTCACAGAACAAACACAAGAAGAAGCCAGGTAAAATAATGAATACCAATTGGTCTTCCCTTGTCTTCAGGCAACAATTTGGAACTTTTCAGAGTGCAAGAGATGTCGACATTGACACTCAATCCGGTATGTACTGATCAGATAGTATTCCTCCAAACTTTGAAACTCTCCCTTGTAATTCTAGCCTTTTATTTTTCTGACAGAAACAATTCTTTTATAGTATTCGTGAGACTGTCAGGCGGGCACTCATTAAGTTTTGCATCAGTTTTTATTTTTGAAAGGTGGGAATATAATAGCAAAGATAGAGAGTGGGCAGATGATGTCTGATGTTGCTGGGCAGGATGGCTTGAACAGGTCTACAGTAGGCTGCAGTTCAATCTTATCTAAGAAAGATACAGTATAATCAAGAAGACTCAAGCAGCTTAAGGAGTAACAAAAATCACATCTGAGAAATAAAAACATTGAAGAGCTCATAATGGAATCTGAAACTGATCTGACAACAAAAGAACGCCAAGAAACTCAGTGAGATATGTTTTCTTCTGAAAAAGAGGATTAATGCTGATATCTGCTATTAAACATCTTTTGAAGAAGTGGGAGGATGTCAGAACAACAGTCTTAGAATGGAATCCAAACCAGGTTAAGGTTAATAGGCTTAGAGATCTCTACAATTACAATGCTATTAATCACTTCTGAAAACTCCTGAAGAAGAGAGAAAAGTAATCGACATTAGACAGATTCTTTAACCCCCCCACAAACGGAAAAAACATGACTAGTAAAAATGCAAGACTGTGTATATATGTATTTTTATTATTACATATAAATAAACATAGTAAAAAAGTATATATTTTTATTTTTGAGGGTCTTCAAAACAAATTAATCAAATTCCCATAAAAACCTATGGTAAATTTATAATCAGTTAATAAACAATTCGGATAGTGAACAAAGTCTTGGAACGAATTATGTTCGTTAACCGATCACCTACTGTATAGTTAACCTGCACTGCAAACAAATTTACACACTGTGGGAGTTTTTCCACAAAAAACAAGAAACATCAAGATTAAATAAAGCTATAACTCTGGCAGACAGTAACCACACACTTTAAACTTACACTCTGAGCACCTGAACATAGCTTAACACACAAAAACACAGACACCACTCATGGACTCAAAAGGTACTGTACTTCCTGTTACGCATACCGATGACCTAGTGCAGGACTATGTTGACAAAACTGCATCAAAGTACTGGCTGACTAGGGTTGCCTGTTTGAAGAGATTGGTGGTTTTATGGTTGCCATTCAAGATCAGATCATAAACACTAAAAACTACAGAAAACACATCCGGAAGGATACATCACACAAATACTGGTGCCAAAAATGCCACATTCTGCCAGAAACAATTCAACATATAATCTCTGGTTGCAAGCTCTTAACACAAACAGACTATTTACATAGGCATAATCAAGTAACAAATATAAGCTTGCACAGATTATTAAACCTCTGGGTACCACACTACAAATATACTCCACAGGCAGTATTAGAAAATGATACACAAAATATACTATGATAATCATAATCACAGATAAAACAATTTATCACAATAGACCTGACATTACTCATTGACAAAAGAAGTAAGATCGCTTATATAATAGACTTCTCCATTCCACTCGTAACAAAAATTGCTCATACTGAAAAAATCAACGAGTACTCTCCACTCGTTCAAGAAATAAGACAGATGTGAAGGATGGATAAGGTACATTAAATACCTTATCCATCCTCTACCTGTTGTCCTCTCTTCTACTGGTGTCATATCACATACACTACACAAAAGTTGAGCAATCTTAAATCTTAATAAAAACATATACATGGCACTACAGAAAGCTGTAATATTGAACACCACATTGTTAGGAAGTTTCTAGATGTTGACACATTTACCAATAACACAGCTTAATGTTAACATTTGTTTGGGTAACTATGCCTTGACTTTAGTCTGGCATAGCACTTGATACCAGTATCAGCTGAGCATGACATTTGCAACAAAAATAATAATTGTGCAGAAATTAATTCCAACCAATTTAAGTCAATTTCCAAGCTTTTTCAAGCTATCCTAATCTTACAATTTGTCAAATACTAAGAATGGTACAAAAATCTTCACCATTACTACACATTAATAATTGGTAAATAAAATATTCAGGACTATAGAGAGCAATTGTGTGAACCCTCGGACTAGACCTTCCAAGTCATATATTCCATCTTCCAATGTAAGGTTCTTGATTTAATACATTCCCCCCTCTCTTTATGCATGTGAAAATTTATTTACAGTATTTATATGCATAAATTAATTTTCTAGACTATAATTAAAATTTTAACAAAAAATTCAGAGAAATTTGGCAGCATTTTATAAAACATCTATAACAAAGTGTTTTTTTTTTTTTCTGGAAATCATTACAAATTTGTTTATTAAAACAAATATTTTTCATCTACTTTTGGTCATCTTCAGCTATTACACAAAAACTTTGAGAATGGAATGTCAATACCATTTACAATATTTAAAAATTACAAAAATATAGAAAGCAAATTTTGGTTGAGAAATATATTCTATTGTTCTTTGATTCTGAAGTAACTTTCTACAGATCTTTATCTTTAATGTTTTGAAAGAAATTCTCAGTACTGATAATATCAGCAACTAAAATATTAGTTATCTATAACATTTATTTTTGTAATATTTCATTTTTCAATGCTGTTTAATATTTAAGAATAGCATTCTATCAAACATCAAGAAACAAAAATAATATAATAAACAAAATAATAGCATTGTTTTCAGTACTAGGCAATAGACATGGATATTCAAAAGCTGGCTATTTAGGTAATTTTGATGGAAATTTTTTCAGAGAAGTGTTTACAGCCATAAAATTATTTAGATTACTTCAAATACACACAAACTCTAGGACTGAAATTACCATTATGGCTATATATATTTATACAGCCATATTTTAGTATATTTTATAGCTTAATTACCATTATTAAGCAGCACTAAGCTATGACTTATAACAGACTCTTTCATCCCACCAAATAATAATACATGTGAAAGTGTGAGGTCTTAAGTTGCAGCTTGTTTAGCTTATAAGCAAATATGGTCGTAACAACACACATGCATACACACACAAAATTACATCTTGGATTTATAAAATTTTTTGAAAAATGCTGATTTTTATCTTTGATTATTAAAATAATTTTTTAAAATATTTTCAATAATCCAAATACTTGTTGCCGGGTTACATTTGAATTATAATATAGTTAATTAATGATTAAACAAATTAATAAACATTGTTTAATTTATTGAATTATGCCATCCATCCATTACACATAAACATCAAGAATTTATTTAATAGCTTAATTTTAACCAAAAATTTATTTTTATAATTAAGAACCATTAAGAAATATTGCTATTATTCCACTTTGGAACAAGAGTTATATTTACCATTTTACTATAAATCCTATTTGAATTATAGTAATAGGATTTAAAATTAATGTTTTTTTTTAAAATAACTGCATAAATATGTTCAAAAAACAATAATACAGTAGAGCGTCGTTTATCCGAATCAATTGGGGACTGGGGTTGTTTGGCTAACTGATTTTTCGGATAGCCAATCGTGTACGAAAAAATATTTTAATCTATCCGATGTTGAAATTTTTCTCCATTGCACGTCGCTTTGCGTTGAATTTTCATTGATGTTATCAGGGCCAGATTTGAGGCGATTGGAGCGATTGGTGCCAATTGGGCCCCGCGCTTGAAGGGGCCCCGCATCACTTCAAAATTTACATATTTAAAAATAGTACATGTTACAAAAATAAATATCTAGGTATATTATTATTAAAAATAAAACAACATATTTCAATAAGTAAATTAACTGTTAATTAATTTTGTTACTTAAAGTTTGAGGGGCCCCGCAAAAAAAAAATTCAATCGGGCCTAGCACCTATGCGATCCAGCGCTGGATGTTATGCCTAACGTAAATTTTTTAAAATAATAATTGTGGCTATTGTATTGTTAAAAATTATTTATTTATTTTGTTTGTACAAAATAAATATACTGAAAAATATAAAAACAAAAAAATTATATTTTGGAAGTTAATGTAGTATCAAAAACGTTCGATTCAGCACGACACAGTCCGACTGGAACAGCTTTCGGTTAACTGACGTTTCGGTTGACCGGTTTTCGGATAAATGACACTCTACTATATAAGATATTAAGTGGTGGCAAAAACATATAAATTAAATATAAATACAATTTTCAGAAGACTGACTAAATAAAATATTAAGACACTTACCTGAAAATGTGAAGAAAATGAATCAATTTATTCAATTCTTCTAATAGACTTCTAATTAATTTGAGGCATAAGATATAAAATACCTAATTATTGTATTGTTTTCTATAAATTTCACTGATTTATTATTACTGTGATTTTTTTAAGCTCTCATTTTCATAATCTTTCAAAATATAACATGAAACACAATGTTAAATGAAAATTTTACAATTTTTATTGAATCTGAAAATGATATTTTTCAAATTTGATTATCCTGAGAAAAGTATTTTTGAATAATTTCAACAGAACTCTCTATGTAAAATATTAAAGCAACTGATTAAATCAGACTCAAAACAATTGTTTTTGAATACAAACTGTTTCAGTTTTTAAAAACATTTAAATTCATGTGAAATAATGTAACCAATTGTCCCAAATATATTTATTACTAAAAGACATTATATAATTTTTGTTACCTAGTTTAAATATACTATTAAATCTGAATAAATTCAGATAGATGATGCTGTAACTTCTCTACAACTTCTCAGTAATTCTAATGATAGGACAGTTTCAAAATAGAAACCAAAGTGAAATAATTTTATTTTTTAATTCTTATTTGCTAAATACAGTTTTATAAACAAAAAAAATTCAATAGATAATAATAATTTAATGAAATTTAGTGTATTATGGGTAACACTGAAAATTCAAGAATACAAATAAAACATTTCGTCATCTTGACAACTATTTTGTTTTTATTTTATCATATAATGAACATTCAAATTTTCACCTGTTTAATAATTAATCTTGTAAATTATTGATTTTTTAAGCTGTAGTTAAAATATATATTAAACTGAGATAAAAGTACAATAGAGCATCGATTATCCGATTACAGATCAACCAAAACCATTCCAGTCGGCAAATTCAAATTTCCGCTAGTGATGTGGTGCTTCAGCACTCTCCCTCTCCCTGTCAACCTAAACTGTAGGCTTACGTTAATGTACTATTTTATGTACGGTATGTATTTGTAAGACATGTGATACAAAATATATACAGTACAGTTTTATGTTTAATAAACTTTTTCGTAAATGATCAGTTATCCGAACAACCCCAGTTCCAAATTGTTTCGGATAATCGATGCTCTACTGTAAATAAAAATTCTTATATGTAAAATATATTTCAAAAATGATCTAGAAGAATATTTCATATTTTATTCTAAACATGTCACAGAATAAATTTTATAAATCTCTTGTGATTAAGAACATTTTTATTCAAAGCTATTGTATTTTTTAATGTATATATAAACAGTGCATTTACAAACAATATATAAACAAAACAATTCAATTATTTACAATCTGGAATAAACATTAAATCAAATTTATATTTTTTAAATTACATTCTTCAACTTTGAACCAGCCATTTCCAAGATTTTCTCACTTGTACCTGAAAGTATTCAGAATCATAATAATGTAATTAAAAGAAATTTTATAATATTTTTATGTAAAGATTTTAGGCAAAAAAGTAGATATATAAAATATTAATATCAGCTGTACACTTTAAATTTTTACACATTTATTTCATTGATTCTTTTTTCTAACAGCTAAATATTATAAAGTCTAATAATAAATTCAGATCATTAAACTTCTTGTAATGTAAATTATTAATCAATCAATCAATAAAATTATTCTGAATTGTAAATTAATAATAATAAAAATCTTTCAGATATTCGATTGCTGAGATAAAAATTAATTTAGGTATATTAATGCAATTATGATACAAATATAAAATGAATAAAGAATTTCTATTTTAATTAAACAGTAGGTTCACACACAAATTAAACTATTTATTTTAGCTAGCCAACAGTTTTTAATAAAGTGAAGAAATGTTTAAATGTTTTCAGTTGAATATTTGACCATTTTCAGCTTAGAAGAACTTATTTAGAATTATGTAGAATAAACAAGATTTTGAACAATTTATCATCATTTGTCAGTATTATTTCCTTTTCATCTAATTCTCCAAAACAAACTATCCTTTCTCGCTATTCCATTATGTGCAAATGTGCTTCATTGTTCATTACCAGAAAATTCTCAACATTAGTTTTTCAATGAGATTTCTCAGCATAGCTTTTGAAAATTCTAATTTAAACACCATATAAGTTTCTAAACAATCTATATCTTGTAAGGGTAGAACCTAATATCTTACAAATCTGTTCCAATTCTTTATAGAATTAGGATAGAAATTGGAAAAAAGAGCTATAGCATAACAAATGGGCTAGTTTGAGAATCTGTTGGTGCATTGTGGTGTCTTCAACTATTGAAAACAGGTAGTCCCCAAGTTCGCAAAAACAAGGTGGTAGTTCTATCGAAGGAAATAACGATCGGAAGTCTAAGACTGTAGCATAAGCCAGATGTGCTGTCTTCTTCAATTGTTCAAAGCAAATTTGTCTTCTGTCTTCTTCAATCGTTCAAACCCAAGATCCTTGACTATTGCAAATGCCAAACTATCCAAGATCCAACAAAGATTGATCAGTAATCTAAGACAACAATATAACAGAAAGATAAACTGGATATTCAGATTTCAAGTTTCCATGGAATCAAAAATGAAAAAGTGTCCATTTGTAGTTTGGAACGACATTCAAGTTCCTGAGTTTGCCAAAGACGTGTTATCGTTTGGACCCTCATACGTGCCTAAACCTGCAATGAACTGAGCGGCCTTATCTTATATTCCTGACTTAGAAATTCTCTTGAAAGGACTCACAGAGAACCAAAAAGAGTACTATAGATGGATGGCTGCTTTTAAAATAAGAAATTCCAAAGAAACGAGGGAGGTATATCACTTCCAAAACAAGCTAAAGAAAACCATAAGATGGATATAACACAACAACATAACCCTGGCCAGAGCAGACAAGGATAAATTATTAGTAGTGATGAAGTGTGATACATATGAAAAGAACTTAAAAGAATACATTAGCATGACCAGATGTATGGAAGTACAGGAGATCTATATTGATAAGTTACAATCAAGGGTCAAGCGTTTTGCGAACACAAAGCTAGCCAAAAAAATAAATATGAGAAACATAATAGTAGATGCTCCTGAAATACCGTGGTTGTTCGCATTCGCAAAAAACACATAAAAAAGCACAACTCAGACCGGTGGTGGACAAAACTAAGGCCCCCACTCGTAATTTAGAAACTATCATGCACAACTTACTCATCCCCCACCTGGAAGGATATCGATTCAATACATCCAACCCAGCAGAACTTATAGAACAATTAAAAAAGACAGCACATCCAGCTTATGCTACAGTCTTAGACTTCCGATCGTTATTACCTTCAATAGAACTACCACCTTGTTTTTGCAAACTCAGGGACTACCTGTTTTCGATAGTTGAAGGCACCGCAATGCACCAACAGATTCTTGAACTAGCCCATTTGTTATGCTACAGCTCCCTTTTCCAATTTAATGGGATCACGTACATGCAAGGAATAGGATAGGAATGTTAAGTGATATGGTCTATATTCAAAAAATTCCTGTACTATCTTTACGTTTTTTTTAATAACATTCTTGGACCATATGCTATGTTTGTTATATTATTAGTAACTTCAAACTTAATCCACCCCAAAATCATGTCACATGATGAAATCAAGTCATATCAAGAAACATTAAACAGCTACTGTAAATATGTGTATGAATAATACACTTATCTTTCATAAAACAGTTGCACTTCTCTCTGCTTCATTCCACATCTATTGTGGCTGAATAGATTTTATAATAATATAAAATACTCTCTTACTCATACGCAATGCCTCTATTCCCAATCATACAGATGATAGCATTTTGAATGTGTTAGCTAGTTATGTGTGCATCACTATCAGAACAGAAACAAAATTTTATTCCTCTGTAACAATCTAACAAACACAGAATTTTAAATTTCTTAATTAAAACAACACATCAATAGTTTTTCACAGAAATTATTTAACAAAGCAAATGATTAAAAATATTTGTTACTAAAGAAAAATAATTTCATATTTCTGAAAAGTCCACTAAACAAAACCCCTAAAAATCAAACTTCAATATCTAATTATTATTGTTCTATGTTAATAAGATTGATATAGTGTTTTTGTGCATTTTTTTTATATATTCTAAAAATTTCTAACTACATTTATTAAATATAATAATTATTTGTTTCTTATTATAACAATAAATGCTCAAATGATTACTTACCAATGTCATTAGTGACTTTTTCAAATTCTTTCAATGCACTGGAAGAATGTTCTTCAAGCAAATTCAATTCAGCAGCATCTAAGGAATCTCCTAACTTTTTTAATGCTGCAAGAATTTCCAATTTCTGTTGTATAAAACAATCTTGACTGATTTTACCAATCTTAGCATCTCTTTCCAACTGCAAAAAAAAAAAATTTTTCAGGTATAAATTTTCATTTAAAAGCATATACTGAAAAATAAAATGACTTATGAATAAATTAAAATTATAGATTTCATTATAATTTGTCTTTTAAAAATTACTGAAATTAAACATTTTTGTAATTATTATTAATTTTGTTGCTATTTGTTAATATTAATCTAAGAGACTATGTAGTACAAAATAAACATCACTTTAATGTCATCCTACATTAAATCTTTGACTATAAGTAGACAGATTTTTCAATCTCTCTCGGATTTGGAGTTTTTATGTGATTATTGTGAGGCACTTGCACACTACTGAGAATGTGCAAGAAAGAGCAATTGTTTCATTTGTGGTTTGGTATTCTGGAATTTTGAAATTAAAGTTTTTTGATTTATGTAAGAATATGACAATTGTTTCACTGAATTATTGAAATTATGAATCTATTGATATATACTCTATATTACTAAAGGTATTTCATATACTTTTTCTTGGCATGCAGGAAACACAGAGTGGCCACCAAAGCTAAATATATGAGATAATTTACTGTTATCATTTTACACTGCTATTAACAAAGTAAAATAATCATATGACTTGAGATATCTCATTTGATAGTCAAAAGTGATAGCATTGACTAATTTGCATTTTAACTAAATAGTTCAGATGAAGAATGGAAACACTTAATGTTAAATTAAATCTCAGAAAGTAAATATGATACTTTCTTTAATGTAATGTAAAAAATTATAAAATTCAATGAATTTGTGTTTGATCATAAATTAATTTTTAATCATATTTTTTCAGCTGAAATGAAATTAAGATTTTAAATTAAAAATTATTAAATTAAATTTCCTTTCACCACATTATCCGTGAGAGGAAAGCGTACCACAGAGATCACAAAAAGGTGCTCAAACAGAACAACCAGTTATGGGCTCAAACAATGCTACTCAGATGTTGCAGTGACCAGAAACTTGTGTTTATATAGGAATCTCTCATTACAACAACCTTGCAGCCATGCACCACTCCCATGCTTGACCTGCCCAGTGTGTGGATTGCCCTATATAAATGGTTAAATAGTGATATATGTCTGCCATAACATCTTTAATGTGGATCTATATACATGCATGCATTGTATGATGTTACAACATCTAGCGTAATTGAATTTTGTAGCATGCTCATAACGGTTTTTAATTTTAATATAAATAATGTGTTCCATTTACATTAAAACACTATTCTATTTTCAAATTTTCATTCATCTGAAGATGATGAACATAAGTTTGTTGAAAGTGCTAGCTAAAATAAAAAACTACCAATGCTGCACTCTGTGTTTTTACTTCCTTTTAAATTTAACTAAATAGAACTAGAAGTATTTTTGAATGTACAATACTTGTTTGTTTTTAATATACTTGTTTTAAATACATTTATATGTAACTTCATTTCAAATTTTATTAATTCAAAATTTTAAAACATTTTAATAAGATAATTGATAAAATGACAACAGCATTGTTTTGTTACTTCATCAAATATTTAGCTAATTTAAAAATTAATTTTCAAAATCAAAATATTTGATATTTATAAAAATTATTTTTCTTAGACTTTTAGTATTTTTTAAAAATTAAAAATAAGTTTACTTTTTGTCCTTTATAAATGAATATTTTTGCCAATTGATCTGAAGAATTCACCAGAAAATAGTTCATTCTGATATTTCAAATTGAAACACTTTAAACACAAACATACTCTGATTAATTTCAAAGTTCAACGTGGAAATTATAAAAAAACAAAGTTTTCCATATAAAAATTATATGAAACAAAACACGAATTAATAGTTTATTTTTACTTTGTTTTATTTACAATAAAAAATTATTATGTGAATATTATGTTTCTCTATATTTTATTCTTCTTTTGAAATATTAATAATTCTTAATAATTTGCTTGCTCAAATTAAATGTACAGTAATTGCATACACAGATGATATCACGCTTATCACGATCCTGTTGTCCTACAATCCAATTTAAATTGTTTGTCAGTTTTGATTGGAAAATATAATCTTAATAAAACTGTTATTGTGTATTTTTCTCTTCTCCAAGACTCTTATTAGCCATCTTTGTTATTGGTAATAATTCTTTACAATATACAGGGTGGGCCGGCGAAAACGAAACGGCAGAGTGTTTGTGTTCGTCCAAGCAAAGCACTCGGACAGGTCGATTTTACTCTCGAGGGGACATCTTTTGCAATAAAGTTTTTACGATTCTGAATACAACAGACAACAAAAAATTTTAAAAACTTATTTATTTCGTATTAACTAAACAAACATTTATTTCGAAAAAAATGTTTGTTTAGTTAATATTCAGAATTGCAAAAACTTTATTGCAAAAGATGTCCCCTCGAGAGTAAAATCGACCTGTCCGAGCACTTTGCTTGGACGAACACGAACACTCTGCCATTTCGTTTTCGCTGGCCCACCCTGTATAATTTGTTAACAATCCATTGCAGCATTTTTTCCAAAAATATTCTTTGATCTATTTTCTTCATTAATTTGGAATTGCACATTGATTATTGTTTATTTATTTCATCTATGGCTGCTCCATTACTGACTAACAAAATTTCTCAATAACTAGAAAAAAATTTGTTATTAAATGAATTTAGTCATTTATCATATACTAATTCACCAAACATTGCTAGGGTTAGATTAATTCTTTCATTAAGAATGGGGAGGCTAAATACTTTAATTATTTACTTTTTAAAAATATTTTCATTGTTATATTTTATCTGATTGGATGTACTGTACTTCAGAGCATCTCATAGAAACACCTGTATTCATATTTCATTTTATTTCTTAAATATAATTCATAGATTTTTTTATCATGTAACTAATAGTTTCATTAATATGGAGCAATATACTTTATTATTCATGATATAAAATTTTTGTAAATATATACTATACAATTCATAATTATTATTGTATCTTGTTTGAACTATCTGTATCTTTAAATTTTTGTTTGGGTTATTTTGTTGGTCTTGGGGTGGAAATCTTTTGACCTTGGATATTTCTTATAAGTAATTAAAATAAATATATCTTTTGACTTTCTCCCTAAAACACATTAAGTAACAAAACAATTTGTTGTTCAGATTGTAACTGATATAAATACTCTTAATGTTTTTTAACTATTTTCAAAATGGAAGCTACACAAAAGTTCATTTCAATTATTTGATTTTTATTGCTTTGCAATAACATAATTAACAAATCAAATTTTTTTAAACTTTATAAATATGAAATTTAATAATATCATAAAATAAACATTTTATTTTGATTCTTAAAAATATTTAAATTTTGTTTTCGACATTTTAGTTATTTTCATCAAAGTAGTATATAACAGTATAATTCAATATCAATTTAACACTAATTTTATATATATCAATCAGGCTTCAGGATTTTTGATATACTTATAAATAATTTAATAATTATTGTTAAATTGCTACGTTCTTTCTTTTATGAGTCGTTAAAAGCATAAAGTTTTAGAGAACTGCAAAATTTGAGTGTTTTGATTCAAAATTTAAAAATCACAATTAATATTTTGTTTATAAAATTATGCTTTTGTTAATTACTAAAAATATTTTATTATTACCTACATATATTACATAGAAGAAAGAAAAAACAAGACAGATTAATTTTAAAATATGTTGGAATAAAAAATATGCTTAGAATTAAATAAAATATAATGACAATAATGATGAAAGACTAATTTAGAGTTAAAAAGAAATCAAGTAAATTAATCCTTCTGAACCTCTTATGATAGCATTACATTCATAATGCTTGAAAATGTTTACTTCATCGAAAATATATTTTAGATCAAGAATAGGTAGATTTTTGTAAGATAAGAGATGCCTATACAGTAGAACCTTGATTATCCGGATTGTTCAAAATAAAATGAAATTGTACGAATTTGCTGATTTGCACTTGGCGAATTGCAACACTATTTATGTACGTACGTGATGGAATGCAGAGAACAAAATTTTGAAAGACCATTAGTAAATTCCAGTAACAGTAGAAAGTGGTATAGGAGACATTGCGGAAGCAATAGCACAAATTTCAATATGTGTTGAATGTGACGAAGAAGATGTAACCTGAGTGGTTAAATTGTGATGCAAACGATCCCGAATTTCAAATTTTGAATGAGGAGGAAATAATTAATTAAAGAAATATCTGCCTCAGATGAACAAGATCGAGAAGACGAAGAGATTTGCGAAGTAAGAGATATTGGTCCTACATATTCTGAAGCTTTTCAGTGCTTAGATGTCGCCACAAAGTGGTTTGAGAGCTAAGAAGAGTGTAACTCAGGACAACTTATATATCTTAAAAGTATTCACGATTTAGCAGCTTCAAAAAGAACAGCTAGCTTTAAACAAAAATCATTAACTGAATTTCTTAATAAAAAATAATTTAATATTGAAGCTATATGTAAATCTAGACAAATAAAAATTATCCATACTATATGCACTGTCAATTATTATTTTTTTCGATTATCCGGATTTTTCCTTATCCGGTCTACCTTCATCCCCAATTAGTCCGGATAATAGAGGTTCTACTGTAATACACACCAAGTCATGTGGTCACTTAACAACTAAAAGAGGGTGGGAAAAAATAAAGAAAGAAAAAACACCAGCCTTGATAATAATAATTACAAATAATGTACTTATTATTAGAAAATATCAAAGTACAAGATACAGTCAATATAAAATATTATTTTAATGTGAAAGCATGTAAACTTATGCAGATTCTAAAGAGCCTTCAAATAAAAAAGGTGGCGGTCATCTCAAAATTTGCTCATGATTGACCTCTTGCCCATGCCTGTTTTAGGTAATCTAATAATTATTATCTACAACTTTAAAAAATAAAACAATAATGAAGTATTAAATTTTGCTATGACAAACCATGAAGACATAGTTTATTCAGATTTAAGACTATAATTAAAAGAATAAGGAATTTTCTTTTGTTAACGTAGGATAATGATATATACACTGCATAATAAAATTATTTTCTTTAATACTTTGATTTTCATGAATTTCTTAACAATAGCAATAATTTGTTTTAAGTTAATCTAACAACAAAAATTATGAAAGACTTATTTCTAACTGCAAAGACACATATTTTAGTTACTTAATGATATTTCTACATGACCATATGAGTATTGTACTTTACTCAGAGTAAAAAAAATTATTCAATTTTTTGGGGAATTTGAATTTATTTTAGTTTATTATTGTTCATTCAGTTTACTGTACATTGATTCATAATCATAACGACTTCATTATTTGTCAGACCACATAAGTCATTTTTATAATATAAATAGGTCTCATATCAGAACTTAGTTATATGATACCTATTTATACTTAAGATATATATATATATATAATGTCCACTGCAGTTATCAAATAATATATATATATTTTAATAGCTGCAGTGGACATTACTACTAATACTATAATCTATTCATTTTAGTCTTCAGCATCTGTGAATGTTTGCTAGTCTGTAGAGTTACAAAGATAGTATTAAAATTCAAATAAGCATATGATATTATCTGGTCAGAGATAATGATTATTTGATACTAAAAGAAATAAATTATGAATAACTAATATTTTTAGTAAAATAATAAATATGTATTTTACTGTGTCTTTTATTTGTCTATACCCAAATTATTAAAACCGTATTTAAAATAAACTGTTTCAGATAATACGAATAGAACTTCTTACTTTTAAATTAAACATTTCTGTGTAAATAATTAATAAGTATTTTTTAAATATCTTAAAAAATAAATGTTGAATTTTTAATTCAATTATTTGTAAAAGAACATTTATAATGAAATCAAAATGTGAAATTTATTCTAAGTACAAACAAATTTTGCTGAAGTAAAGCAGAAAATAAATATGAAATACTGAAATAAGATGAAAAATTAGATAAAACAAAAGGAAAAATTAAATTTCTTACATAATATACAACAAAAGTATATTTATCCAAAATTATAATAAAAGTTACATATACCACAAATTTATGATAAAATAAGTTCTATATTAAGAGTTTCATATTAAAAATATACATAGTTTTATTGTTTAAATGCTAAATAAAAAATAAACATGTGATAAAGCAATGATTTCTAATTTTGAGGAAATAAATCTCTATGTATATGATTTAATGCTATACTTGGATATAATTCTAATATATCTAGTTTAGATATTTGAATCATTCCTCATAATAAATTATGTTTAAGATTGCAATTTCAAAGATTTTCAATGGTGCAATGAACTTTAACAATCAAAATAAATTTAGTTCAGTATAATCTATTAGAAATTAAGTAAATTTCAATGTCATATAATGAAAAATTGATAGTTCTATTAGACAACTTCTATTTGTAGCTTTAGAAAAGATCAAATAAATTCAATTTTTTTTTTTTGCATAAAAATTGAAATCCTTATATAATCTCAATACAATAAAAAAATAAATTGTTCTTTAATATCTTAAAAAACAGCCATTTGTTTTTAATTTCATTCATATTTTGAATATTTTAACTTGAGAAAGATCTGAATAGTTTTAATCTTATTTTGTGAACATTTTAGTTCTCTGAAATGAAAGAGGACAACATCCATCTGTGGCACATTTTGCTTTTTGTTTCCAAAAAGATTTAAATTCATGTAAGGCAACATCAGAAATTTACAAAGTTTATGGCACTGACACTTTAAAGGTGAGAAAAGCTCAGTTGTGGTTCGCTAAGTTTCGGAAAGGAGATTTTAGCTTGAAAGACAATGAGTGCTATGGTCGGCCAGTCAGGTTCAATAGTAATAATCTAAAGGCTCTGGTTGAAGCCAATCCAAGAGCTACCACAATAGAATTGACTATAAAACTAAATGTAAGCCAAAAAAAGCAACCATCTTAAAAGACTTGAAAAAGTTTCTAAGTTAGATATGTGGGTTCTGCACAAATTAACGGAAACCGATCTTGTACAACAATTAAATATTGCTGGATTATTATTTGATTGTCAAAAAACACAAACATCTGATTAAAAGTAAAAGGAGTCGGTGACACACAGACGGACGGAAAAATCAACAAAAAAAATTTTAAAGTACTGTCGCCAGGGTGCAGCTTCAAAATTTGCATTTTCCAGCGCCTGTTCCAGCAAAAAAAAGTGATTGTCAAAAGAGAAACCCATTTTTAGATTGAGTAATTACTAGAGATGAAAAATGGATATTTTAAACTAATATTCAACAGTAACAATCGTGGCTAAATCCAACAGAGTCCTCAACATCCACACCAAAAGTGAACTGCACCAAAAAAAAGTAATGTTGTACAGTACATATGGTGGGATATGAAAGGAATAGTGTATTATAAACTACTAGATTGAAACCAAACTATAAATACTAATAAATATTGTGAACAATTAGACTGTTTAAGCAAAGCATTAAGACAAAAGACCAGTGCTAGTAAACTGCAAGAGCACTATACTGAGTCATGACAATGCAAGACCATACATTGCCAAAGTAACCCTAGAAAATAAGAGAATTGCAATAGGAAGTTATGCCTCATCTGCCATATTCTCCAGATTTGGCACCCTCAGATTATTATTTGTTTAGATCTTTACAGAATTATTTAGATAGAAGAAAGTTTGGTTGAATTAATGAAGTCAAAAATGCTATTGTGCAGTATTGCAATTTGAAGCAGTATATTGCCTCAAAATATGAGGACCTTTTCAGAAGAGGTATTGAGAAACTGGTAGAAAGATGGCAACTAATGATACAACAAAGTGGATCATATATAATTAATCGTTTCTATTTGTAAGTAAAATAAAATGTTTAAAATGAACATAAAAAATGCAAAAAATGCAACCTATATATTAAAATATTGCAAATTTTAGACATTGATAAGACACACAAATTTTAAATTTCATACAAATATAATAATATATTCAATAATTACCTCAGCCATTCTCTGTCTTAATTGTCCTGGTTGTTTTTTTGCAAACATACGAATAACTTCAGGAGTTTTAAATGCCTTACTAATAGCTGCTTGAATAGCCTGAAAAGATTTTAACATTTAAACTTGTTTTACAAAGTTTTGTAAAAGTGTAAGTACTATTTTTATCATATTTATCTTTCTACTTTTTACATATAAACCTTTTAATTAAGTTTAATAATGAATATATCTTTATATTATATTAATATTTAATTTCTTAAAATTTTATTTTAATAAATTTAAAAGTTGTATTTATTCAATTTATTTTCTAATACTTGAATAAACAATCATATCACATTTGTTACTGGAGATTATTAATCATCCTAACACTTTTCTAATCCACTGTGATTAACAAACTTACTTATAACAAATTTATACCTTGCAGTTATTTATATAAAGATTTAAATTTTAATTTTACATTATTTGCATTCTTTTTTTCCTTTAATTTATCATCTATATTAATGATATAATTTGCAAAAAAAGGTAAAAGTTTTGATTTCTTATTTTATTAATTTAGACAGTCATAATAATAGTTTTTCATAATGTAAACAATACTGTTTAATTACAATGTAATAAAATTAAAAATAGAATATTAAATAATCACTATAAAATTTTAAAAATGGAAAATAAAATTAGATAATTCATTATGAAAACTTTTAATTCAAAACTAGACAAGATGACTCCATGGGTATAAGTGAAAGAAAGAAACTCTGAAGTATTAACAAACAGGATATTTATTCAGAAAAAGTTATGTATGAACAGTTGTGTTCTAATTGTCAGAACATTGAGTGTTGATTTGAGATGGCATTGAAATCCTGTAAAGTGCTTAATCCTAATAAATATCCTGACTCCTTAAAAATTTTAATAACTACAATAAATCATGGTGTGAAAATTATCAATGTGAAATTAATAAAAAACAATTTTCATGTAGTTAAGCTATTTAAGAATTATAGAACCGAGTTTTTGGTTAAACCAACTAAAATAAACAAACCAAGATGTTTAGTACGTAATTTGTGTACAAGGACTTATTTTATTACTAGGACTTATTAAACTGGTAACTTGGTTCTGCAATTTAAGAAAACATATCAGAAAAAACAGTCTTTATTTTTTTTATCTGAACACACATTACACGATATCATTGTGTTTCGGACCTGTATGTCCCTCATCAGCAGGTTTACGAACAACAATTTCGAAAACAAAATATAAAATTACTACAAAATTTATAAAAATTTCTTTCAGTAAAATAATAAAAGACTAAATAAAACTTATAGTTTTTTGATTTCTAAATACATCAACATTCAAAAACATAAGTAGCACAAATCCAATCATACTTCTAATAATTCCATATACAATAACAATAGTTATAAGTTATATTCATAAAAAGGTGGTTTAAAACATTTTAAAACTGTAAGTTTTATTTAGTCTTTTATTATTTTACTGTCAGGAATTTTTATAAATTTTGTAGTAATTTTATATTTTGTTTTCAAAACTGTTGTTTGTAAATCTGCTGATGAGGGACATACAGGTCCGAAACACAATGATATCGTATAATGTGTGTTCAGGTGAAAAAATAAAGACCATTTTTTCTGATATGTTTTCTTAAACTGTAGAATCATGTTACCAATATAATAAGTCCTAGTAATAAAATAAGTCCTTGTAGACAAATTACATACTAAACATAAGATAAGGATACAAAGGTGTATAATTGAAACAAACCAAGAGTTCTTCTAGCACTTAACTGGATGGTACAGTACAATAACACCAAATACATCACAGATAAAATCTAAATCTTTTGTTGCTGGACTTAAACAAAAATGTATTTTGCAGTTTTCAAAGAATATTATCAATTCAGTCATTTATAATTAAAATAAAAATATATAGTATGTCACTCATAGATTATACTAATTACCAATTAATTTTAGTAATGATTTATTTCTGCATATCATTGAATCATTTTGCTAAATGTAATTTTAAATATTGACTTAAGATAGCCAGTAATATGTAAAAATTCAACATGCTGTATGTTAAATATGAAATAAATAAAACTTAAGGTTTGTTTTGAACAATTCTGTATATAATTTTGAATAAATATAAATTATTATTCATTAGAACTAAACAAAAGAATTTTTTTAATTGAAATAAACATTTTTTAAATTATCAGTTTCATTTACTATCTTAAAATATAATATTTTAGTGAGAGTGTTAACATTTAATAGAATACATTATTTACACACATGATCTGTAATTAAATGTAACTATCAATATCTAGATATATAAATATAATTTATTATAATTCATACATTAATAAAAGATACAAAATTATATCAAGCATGTTTTAATCAATACATACCAATTGCATACTACCTAATTCATCAACTAAAGTCATATTTCCAGCTGCAATATTACTTAAAGAGTTATTAAACTCTCTTAATTGCTCCATAGATTCATTTCTGGTCTCTTCATATTCATCTTGATCCATTTCATCCCTATTTATAACAGGAATTTAGTTCACAAAACTAATTACTTATAAAATTGATTTTAAATTTCAAAAAATTTCACTTTATAATTATAAAATTTTTTTTTTAGTTCTATTAATTTAATAAATAACTTACCTACATTCTTCTAAATCTGCTAATTGCTGAACTAATCTTTCAAGCTGTTCTTCCAGATTATGTTTTAATCTATCTGTTTCTGACTGTCCTCGTGATGCCATTTCTAATATATGTCACTTAAAAGTTTTAGAAACTTTAAAAGAATAAAAAAAAAAAGAAAACTTTAAAATTGACTAATATTGCTTATTAGTCGCATATAAATTTAAATTTTGAACAAAATATGAAACTTCTTGAAATGTTCTAAAAATAAGAACGAGGCCTCTTAGATTTAAACAATGTTAATATTTTGTTTATCATTGTTTATTAGTCAAAATTGACATTATTTATTACATAGGCATTTATTTTATGATAAGAAACTTAGTCTCTTTTTAAACAAATATATGAAGAAATCCTAACAGAATTTTGTTATCATTATTATTAAAATGTTTAATTTCATACATTCAAAACAAGTAATAACAACCTAGACAAATAATAACGAATCACCACACACCAGGAGTATAAATACAAAACACTGCTCATAAATCTTTAACCGGTGTGACGCATAATGTATCAGTCAGCGCAAACGTTTTCGGATTCCTCCATTTGCGCTGACTGATACATTATGCGTCGCACCGGTTAAAGGTTTATGAGCAGTGATTTGAATCTAGACAAAATAATGCATAATCATTTTTCAGTTAAATTTCAAGAAATTTGCATAGATTTTATCTTGAAATTATTTGTTAAATAAAGTATTGAAAAAGTAATGACTTAAAAATAATAATTAAGGAATAGCTACATTGTAAATATTACTGTTAAAATTCTGAAACAAATTAAGTAATTAAAACTGTAATTGAAAAAAATTAAATAAAATCTTGTAAAAGCATTTATGATAAATATTCTTTTCTATAATTCAAAACATCTAAATCATGTGTACTCATACTTTTAATAATATTTAACAGATTCAATTTTTATATGTCTATTATTATTAAACAAATTTATAAAATCAAATAAATATTGTACTTTGATTATTTTTTCAATGTCTTTTTCTTATAAAGAATTACAAATTTCTTAAATTTATTATAATAAATATTTTTGTACTTATACATTCAACAATATAAAATTTTTAAAATAATTTTGCTTTTATTCATTCAGACTTTATCTAGCAATAGAATACAGAACTGTTTTATCACTTTACTATAAACAGTATATAACTAAAAATGTATAATTTATTAAAATTTTAGAAGAAAAAATAAACTGTAGAAGTTATAGTTAAATAAATAAAATTTTTGAGAAATTTTTATATTATACTGTATATACATGTTTTGTAGCTCTTCAATGCATTATTGAAGAACTATTGCATGATTTATACAATTTATTTTTATGCATCTAGAGTGAAATAACTTTGTTTCTTCTCACATAATCCAAAAATATTCCTCAACAGCTAATTTTCCTACCACAATGCTCAATGGATATTAAATGTGATGAGTTTTTTATCACTAATACTCACAAATGAATTTTCTAGCAAAATAATTTATTTTAATTGATTTGTTTACTCTTCAATGCATTAAATATTAAATTAAGAAGTACTTTCTTACAGCAAAATATTTTAAACTTATTAATAAAAACAACAATCTTGACTATTTGAAAAAAACAGTAATTGTTTATAAGCCATACATCAATGTTTTCTCTCTTAATTTTATTTACAATAGAGACGTACATGCTAGACATGTCCAAAACACACAAAATATTTGAGGGGCTACTCATTGAAAAACTCTATAAACAAAAAACCATATGGAAGCCGAATATAAGTTTTCGTCTATTTCCACATGAAAAACAGACAATTATTCGGAAATCAGAGTTTGGAGAAGCTCATAAATATAACTGACTGAAAGAGGGAATTTGACTGTTAAGAATTGGCAAAAAAGTTTTCCCTGATTGTCCAGCTTTATACAAACAAGTTATGCTGTCAATTTTAAAGGATTTTTCCTTAAAGTTTAAAATGTCAATAATTTTGTGTGGGACACAGGGCAAGATTTAAGTGTTTCAAGGCCCTAAGCTGAACACTGTGTGAGGCCCCTTACCAACCCTAAAATTTTTAGAAGTCAATAATAGAAAGAAAAGAATTAAACATATTAACTACTTTTTATTTTGTGTAGTATTTAAAGCATATTTTGTTGGTTTGTAAAAAAACAAACTTAAGTAATGGCGGCTGGAATGGTGCAGAGTCAGTAAGTAGTCCTATGACTTTTTTGTTTATAGTGTTTTTAAATGAGTGGCCCCTCAAATATTCTATGTGTTTTGGGCATGTCTAGCATGTACAGTACTGTACATCTTTATTGTAAATAAAATTAAGAGAGAAAACGTTGGTGTATGGCTTATAAACAATTACTTTACGTTTATATGTTTATAAACATGCAAATTACCTTAAACTCCTACCAAAATTCTACATATGCTTTCACTAATTAAATTATCGAACAAAATAATTTAATTAATTAATAAGAATATGTTAAGTACAAAGATCAATTTTGTTTATTTCATTGTTCGATTCAAAACGCAAAACAAAATACAAACAAATCAATTCACTTTCATCTCATAAAGAAATAAAAATTACATTATTATATATATATATAAACAGAATTATTTATCACTTCCCGCGATATACTACATTACTTACTTCCCACGAGTTAAAAAGAGAGGAAATATACAAGCGCCATCTAATGAAAATAAATATGTTCGTGAATAAAAATGTAATTTAAAATATCGTTATTTTTCAAATTCTTTTTAAAGTTTATAAAATTGTATTAATATATTTTAAAAGGTTATAAGATTTAATATTAAGATATTAATATAAATAATTACAAAAAACGAGTAGCGTAAGCGTATTTAGCGATCATACGCAGAAAATTTTAGTTATTCAGCGACTCTATTGGCAGCTAACCAAACTAATCGAATATTACATATAATACATTAAGCTATTTTGTGCCTTTCATTTCTTATATCAAATTTTAAAGAAAGACTTTTAAATATAGGCTATTTAAATTAAATTAATATTTTTGATAATGTTTTTGTGCTATAACTTAACACAGTGAAATGTTAAAGATATTTTTCATTAAAAGAAAATTTAGCTGCTCTGTGGACACTAAGACATTTAATAATCAAGTCCATCGTGGGTTAGGCCAGGACCACAATGTATTTGTTATTGATAATTGTTGTCTTGAAAATATTTTGTTATGTATGAAAAATGAAAAATATGTTCAGATGCCTGCCAAAAGATATTCCTAAGTGTTACAAAGATGTTAAAGTCGATTTTATAGAGTAAATGTTTTATGTTAAAAGTATGAAAAATTTAAATGTTATCTCGAAATATATTGATAATAACGATAAATAAACAAATATATTAAAATAAACTTTACTTATTTATTTAGTTATTGTTTATTTTTCAGAAAACTGTCATTAATTAATAAATTTGAATTTTGACAGAATTTATAATGAACTTTTACTATATACAGTACTTTATATCATTGAAGTTTGCTTCACAAAAATTTCATGCTAGCACATTCTCAAAATTAATTATAAAATCTCAAATATTTAATCGAAAATATAAAAATTCCTTGAATTTCAAATTGATAAAATTTCATTTGTTTTGTTTTGCGCATTTCACATTTCCTAAATACATTACTAAAAATATTTATAATGATGCATACAAATTAATCCAAACTATAAAGTTTGAGACTTTTGTAAAACCACTAAATTTATTGGGTGTTGCACATCCCGTGCTAGTGCCCCAACTTACAATACCTTCCAGAAACCATCGAATTATTCCATCAGTTTCATACTGAAACACCATTGGTCCACCACTATCGCCGCGACATGTATCTCTTAGACGTCCACCATCTGTGACACCAGCACAAAACATATTTCTTGTTATAATTATGCGATTCTTTAAATTACAAATATGATTAGATATCACTGTTAAATTTGTTTGTTTAAGGACATTTGAAGGTCTTCCTGTTTCATCTCTGCCCCAACCAGAAACCTGAAAATAAAATGATATTTTATGAATTAAATAAAATTAGGAAATTAACAACTTAATTATTAAAAAAAATCCATTTTAAGCAAAATATAACATTTTATTCGTATATCATCATTTGCAAAGAAATAGTACAAGATATATCCTGCAACATATTCTACAATATTCTAATTATTTTACAATATTTTTAAAAGAGGAGGTTTGGGAGAGTTTGGACAATGTTTTAGACCGCAATTTCTCTTGACAAGACAAGTGTTATTTAAGTTACGTATTTATAGGAGACAATGAGAATGTTCAAGTTTATGTGCGGCGTTACCTTAACTGATAGGATTAGGAATGAGCATTATGGGGTGGTTTATAAGTAAGGGACGTTAGAAAGAAGCTTATGGAAATAGATTGCTATTATATAGAAAATAGGCAGCACTATTAGGTTGCTGAAATAATAATTTAAAGGAAAATATATGTAGGAAGTCCAATTTCGAAATCTCGAAAACCAGCCGTATTTTATGAGATAAGTGAAAAAAGGTAGCCCATGATGACACCCGAAAATGTATTACTGTAAAAGCAAAGCCATATTGACCAAATTTGAGTTGTTCCTGTATAGAAGCACTTCGATCTAAACGAACGAGTTAACACACGAATTTTCATTTCGTATTTCGAACTAACCGAATTCCCTAACGTGTAAATATATCAATATCCCGGCCGGGACAAAAGTACGATTACGAACTAACGGAATTTCGAACTATCCGAGTTCGAATTAACGAGGATTTCCTGTATCATCTTAGTTTTACTGTACTTTTTATTTCCTTCAATGTTTTATTTTAATTATACTAAGTTAAGAAAAAAAACTCAGATAAAAAAAAACATTTAAATTTAAATTTAATTATTAATTTCAGATGACGAATATTTAATAATCAATTTTCTATCGCGTTCATGATTAATAGGAACGATTATTAAATACGATGATAGAATACTTACTACTCCTTTTACTCCAGGCTGAATATTATGATCACTAATAGCAGATGTAGTCAAACAAACAGGTCGAATGTATTTAGTTAATGTTAAAGGCTTAACTTGAATAAGAGCGATATCAGCATCTTGTGTTAACCATTGATAGTCAGGATGAATTATTAATCTTTCAACCTATAAACAGAAAAAAAAAAAAATCTCTACTAAACATTTTCATCAAAACATATTCGTATTCCTTGAACTTTGTACAATGCAGAATTTTGCAAAGTTCATGAAATATAAAATGTGCAAAACTTGAGAAATTTTCTTGAGATCGAACTACTGTAGTATGAGTATTGAAGTTTCAAAAATTCTCAAGAATACCTTCATTGATAGAATTAAAATTTTATTTTTTGTTGATCTAATTTACACCAGCAATAAATATAAATAAATATTTAAATAAAAATACATAGTGTATACAGTATTTTATACGTACAGTACGTACAGTACATTGCAACAAGGACAATCTTGCAAAACTTTCTATTTAGCAAGATGAATCGACTTGTTTCTGTTAGCTTTACTATAGTGTTGATGAGATGTTTTATACTATGTTAACTTAATGCTGATCAATATAAAGCTATAGAAAAACTTTTTACTATGGTATAAATTTTCATAGTTAGAAAAAATACGTTAGAACAAGAAAAAAAAAAAGTGAGAATGGAATGGAATATAACATAATTTATAATTCAACGTAATTAGATATTGAGTTAAATTTAAAAAATTTGAAAATATTATAATTTATTATAAACTAACAGAAGTTTTTATCGTCTGCAAAGATGTGAAAAAACGTTAGAATGTAAACAGTTCTTACGGATAGAACTCTTCATTCATATTACATCCATATTAGACGACAGTGTATCAACATAAAAAATACGAATTTAAATCCTTTCCCAATCTTCGTGACTTTTCATGATCAATTCTAATCGTTGTTTCATTCTTCACATCGAAACGTTCGTATGAATGAAAAATATCTTACAGATGTTCTTATTATGGATCTAGTCTGCTGATAAACGATAGATGATATGTGGTAGCCTGCATCAAGGTAAAATGATCTGAATTACTAACAAGTAAGATCAGCCATTCAAACCATTAAATACATAGTAAATCAGGGCAATGATTACAGAATGGCAGATAGCGAAATGATAAAAGCACGAGTCTATCGCTGAGGTGATTTGGAATCGAATCCAGATAGGGAGCTTTCGTGGATAGTCCGACTTGGATATGTCGAACCCTTTAGTCACCATTTGAACAGGCCCACAATGAAACCAAGCCGAACACACGATGAGTACGATTTTAAAAGGACTGCTTAAAAACAGTAAAAAATAACTCTAGATCTGATTAATGATACGTTTAATTGAATTTATGGACACAAAACACCAGAATAGCATGTAAGTGGTTTCGAACTTCTTCGTTGTGTCTATCCATACTGTTTAATTCGTAATGGAGAAGGTAAGCATAGATGAGGGATGCAGAATGATAACTCAATTTTTGGTTAATATTACTCTTGGTGCCAAGATGGCGGCTCGTCTCTGATTCCAGCAAGGAAACAGTGAGACTCACGTTCTAACCTAACCTAACCTATTCTAATAATTTGGTTGCTAATAATTATGGTAATTTATTAGAATAGGTTAGGTTAGGTTAGAACGTGCGTCCCACTGTTTCCTTGCTGGAATCAGAGACGAACCGCCATCTTGGCAACAAGGGTAACGTTAACCAAATTTTTTATTATCTACGAAATATCACGAAAGTCAGATGATCGATATCGTGCCGAACTGTCACACAGAGAAATGAGAATCATAATCTATTATCGAATTTAAAAAAGAAAAATGTAATTTATATATAAAGAATTTAATGATGTCAATATAAGAACAGTATTATAAAAATATGAACATTAAATTTTATGTTAATTTTTTCGAGTATAATAAAACGAAATATATATATATATATATATATATTATGTGTATTAAAGAATAAGAAATGATTTTATTTACCGTATTGTACACCATATCACGTTTATTCAAAGAAATATATTTTGCTTTCATGATTTTTACTAGTTAATTATTTAAACTAACTTAAAAATTATTCCTAATTAAATGGCACTTTAAAAATCGTAAAAGATGTGAAATTATTTAACATTTTATATAAAATAAATAAATAAATCTGAATTATTGCTAATGTGAAAATATATTAAAGATCTAAAACATTTTCCAATTTCTGAAACTAAGTTTACTTACGTCTCTTTCTTCAGCTTCGTTATTATTAATATTACGACGAAGTCTACCAAAAAGTATTTTAAAATAGGATCTGTGTTGTGAGTGCGCGGAATTGGACTCTACCAAGCAATGTGCTGCTGTTAAAACCCATTCTTCTGAAATTAATGATCCTCCGCAAAATATAAAAAATTTACGATCGGCAATTGCAACATGCCAAGGCCAATCTCCTAACTTTGTATTTTCTCCATTTATAATTAATGAAACTTTTTTAGGTGAAATACCACATTCTATAAAATAAAAAAATAAAAATATATGTATATATATATATATATTTTTTGAAAATTAAACAGAACTAATATTTGTTAATGTTATATATATAGTGAAAAAACAATAAAATTATGCAGAATTCTTCAATATTCAGAATATTTTAATATTTTAGCCTACCGCTCTGGGTGACATGGGTTCAAATCCGGAGGAACCGATAAATCCCCAGGAATTTTTCGGGGGATGGTGCGTCCGGATATGTCGACCCAGTCCCTTATCACCGGCTCTTCATTGTGGGCCTGGCCGAATCCATAATGCGTTTGCTAAAAGAGGCCCTCTTAGTGCCCACAGGGCGGAAAGAGTTAACAAAATAGTACACTATTGTCAAAGTATTTTGTACTTTTATTTGCTTGAATAAAAATCACTAAAACATTTTATATTATCATTAAGATCTTAATTCCCTTTAGAACAGTGACTGCTCGGTACTGGACTGGATATTTGCACTGTCCGAATTCATGCTTTTTTATTTTAGAAATAGTACTTTAGGAAAATTTTAGAGAAATCTTATCCTGTACTTTATGAAGCACTCTTTGAGGTAGAGTATTACTGTTGTACAATCAGTTTTTTTCCGAGTTTTACGTTTGTTACAGCCAAAAATATTAAGGTGGTCGGTATTGCACGATTCTCCCCTACACGTTTTTAAAAATGCGTATAAAATATGCATTATCGGACAATCATACATTAATTTACTTGGATGAAAATCGTGTTTGTGTCAAGCTATCTTAGCATTTAAGAAAAAACACATGCAAGTGTATACAAGTCCCAGCCCTTAATTGTTAATTATCTAAAGGTAAAGATTTAAAGAGTTGAATTCACTAAGTCAACAAACGAAACAAACCGAATACACATACCTGGTTTGCATCTTGGTCGAATACCACTCCATTCACCATTTTCCATACACAATCTTTGAGAAACTCCGTGTAGTTTATAGAACTGATTGCAAGAATAATGAATTATAGAATTTGGTGGGTAACCGTTTTTAGAAAAACTAAACAAAATTATAAAATGAATAATATGTAAACGAATATTCAAACTAGATAAAATTAATGTCTATATTATAATTAAATAAAAATAAAATTAATTTTGTTTATTTTATAAAAACATTTATATCAATATATTGCATTTTATATCACTAAATACTCGTATTGTAGTGTAAAATAAGTAAGGTGAATATATGAACGATTAATACGAACAATAAGAATCTTTGTTCAGATAAGCAATTTATAATGAATGCTTTCTGTATGATACATTGAAATCCTTTATATCATAAATGTTTTTTTTTAGAATTTTAACAGTCGTTTATTTACGCCTAAATGAAAATATTTTCCAGAAATATTTTTATTTAAGTACAGGTACTGTACTATCTCAATTACAAAGTGTTGACCAGCTTTTCTCAGTTACTTCTTTTCTAAGCATTTTAAGATTTCTTGTTCTTGTTTACAAGACTTTAATTTAAAATCTAATTCTAATATAAATTATTTATGACTGGCTGCATCATTTATTTGCATCAATATAAGTTAGATACATTAATAAAGATAAATTCTATGGTGGCCAAAAGTCCTGCACCAGTAATTAAAACAACATTATGCTTCAGGTAAGGGTGCTTATGGTGCTGCAGCATCCTTTGATATCAAATCAGTAAGTTTTGTTACTTTAAAATAAGAATAAATATTATGATGCTTATCACATGACTTCAGTTAAGTATGATTATGTAGCTAAAGTAATTGCAGTATAATGTAATTGAGTAACATTCTCCGAAAAACGTGTATTGGCTTTCCCGAATCTGCTTTAAGCAGCATCCATATTCTCAATTTTCTTTGTAAACAAAATTTTAAAATAATATTTGAAAATAATTACAAATGTACTAGTACCTTTCCTCAACAACGTTAAGTGAGGACTCGCTGTACTTATACATGTTTTAATATAATTTAGATCATAAATATGAAAAATAAATATTTAATTTTATTCAATTACCTTGTTGTACCAGAGATTGTGTATTGTATTCTACCATGAGAAAATTCAGAATCATCTCGAGGACAAACTTTATCATTAAATATTGACACTATCGTTAATTGAATATAAATAAATAAGAAAAATTAATTATATATAAATAATATAAAAAATAAATGACAAATAAAATATTTATAGTCTACATTTATTAAAAGATTTTTTTTTTACTTCATGGCTAAAGATTGTATTAACTTAATTTATATTTTAATAATTTAATTAATTTACAATCTAATGACAAATTATTAACATGCATTTAATATTAAACATCGCAATAAATTATTGGAGTTATGAAAAACAGCAAACCTTCTGTACTTGTATTACAAGATGTGCAAATGCACTCCCCAGTATCTCTATTACATTTTTCTCCTTCTTTACAGTTACAAGCTGTAAAAAAAATATTTTAAATATTGATATAATTTACTTTCGAAATAATATTTCAGTATGAACTAACTAAAACTCAGTTTTGATAATTTAAAAAATACAGTACTGTATATTCATAAATAAAGAAAACTCTATTGATGTTTTAGCAAAATATTACGGCAGAAGCAAGAATACAAAATATGAATGTAAAATTTTAATCATAAATTAATATTTTTTATTCATAAATAAATTTTTACTTCATTTTTTTTTTATTAAGAATTTCATTAAATGAGAAAAATTAGAAATATTTAACTCATTCAACAAAGTGTTTAAGTGTAAAATCATACCATTATTTTCGATATTATTTTGTAAAATAAATAATAATACATCACTGAGTTTGTGATAATTTGAATTCGTAAGAATTCGTGCACATTGTTTATAAATATAATAATTGCACAAGTATAAGTAATACTTGTATATTATTTTATATTTATGTTATTATTGTATCGTATTTTGTTGTGCAGATAGTTTAGATTCTTTACTGCTATATGAAAGAAAAAATTTATTAATATTAATTAGTATTATATTCAACAAGTGGAAATTTCAATAATAATGAAAAAATTCTTACTTCCCGTACAAAGTCTTCCATAACGATTTGGTGGACAAGTTATACACGATCTGCTGAGTGGATCACACTCTAAACAAAACTGAAATCTCGAACAAGCATGTTCCCGTGAGATTGGATATTGGCATCTTTTTATAAAAAGATAAGGAATTAAAATAATTTAAAACTACTGTAAATAAGAAACTGGTATAGGCCTACAATTTCAATAAGTATTTCTTTTTTGATAACTTATTGACAGATAAAAGGATTACTGTATTTAAAATATATACAAATAAAAGTATTTCAATTAGTTTTGTAAGATTTTAAAAGACTATTAATTCGTTGATTATTGAAAAATAAACACATAAAATATTATGATTTTATTAAATTTGCAATTAACAGTAAATTACGTTACGTGACGTATCTGTAAGGTAAATGAGGGCAAGATGGTGAACACGTGTAATTATTCTATCAACGAAAACGTAGCGCCTCGTATTAATATATTGTAGTTGTTGAAAGCCATACTTTCTATGTGTGCCGTTTACCGGCAATTGCTTTAAAAATAAGTGAAAAAATCAAATGTTTCTGTTTCTGGCTTTTTGTTTCTTGTATACAATACTATAGAAGCATGAATAATGAGCCTAACTTAATTAATCTGTCTGTCCATTAACGCGGCAGTTAACTTAATTGTTTTTAATTTTAATAACGTATAAAAAATGCAATAATCTTTGATTTAGACGATGTAAATGAAACGTAGAATTTATTCTTAAAGCTAATCCATGTCACACAACATAATTAGAAAGAACGATAAGTTTCATTCGAAATTATTCATACTTTTGCATTATTGGAAGATAGATATTTATGAAAGAATACGCGATAAAATTAAATTAGAATATATAGAATATTCACGAACGAAACTAATTTTAATTGAGTGTCTTGTTAATATGGTGTCAAGCTCCCAATAATGCTATAATTTGCCTATTGCCGTACCGTTTTATCCCGAGATATATTCAAGAAACTTAACAGTTGACTAAATATTTGAAATAATCAACGTATTTTTTGGTTATTTCTTTGGTTTAAAATGGATTGCGATGATAAAAAATAACACCGATTGCTTTCTATGCTGATACAAAATAAATATAAATTACATATCGAATGAATTTTTAGAATTTAACTCAAATAGGAATTAATTAATGATATTTCTTCATTAAACATAAATCAAAATTCAAGTTTAGAGTTTAATTTTAATTTTTAAATTTTACTACATAACATAAACAAATTTTACTACATATTCATAATTTTAAAATTTCAGTAAAAATAATAATAATTTATCAATTGAAAAAAACGTTTGAAATTCAAACAAATACATTTTAATTTTTTTTTTGTGTATTAATATAAAGGGCTTAAGCTCCTGTAGCCTCCTTGTATCTGCCATTCATCCCATAGACTGCCCCTTTAAGCGACTTACATTTCTTAGTACAATAGAGAGTCTTTTATTCGAACACTGGTTATCCGAAACGTCGATTATCCGAACGTTTTCCAGTCCGACTGTGTCGTGCTGAATCGAACTTTTTTGATACTAGATTTACTTCTAAAGTATAATTTTTATGTTTTTATATTTTTTAATATATTTATATTTTGTTTGTACAAAATAAAGAAATAATTTTTAACGATACAATAGCCTCGATTATTCTTATAAAAATTTTCGTTAGGCTTAAAATCGACGAAAATTCAACACGAAACGACTCGCAACGGAGAAAAATTTCAACATGGGACAGGTTAATATATTTTTTCGTACACAATCGGTTATCCGAAAAACCCCAGTCCCCAATTGATTCGGATAAACGACTCTGTACTGTAATTAGAAAAATTTATATAAATTTTACTAGACCGTTCATAATGAAAATATTAATAGTAAATAAAATAACTTCCTATATACTGATTTTTAAATATTGTACAGTACGTTCTAATTAACTTATTTTTTTCTTTACATAGAATCTGACTGTATATTTTGCTACATAGCTTTTCATGAATGACTTCTATTCACGTAATGAATTAATGCACTGATATTTTGAAATCCTGTATTAAGCAATATATGTATAACTTCTAATAATAATAGTGCTTACCGAGCAAATTCAGCTTGAATGAAATATCCTGGATTCCCACAATTACAGGTATATATAACTTTTCGACACTTACCAATCTGTGAAATTTGAGGAAATACTTTCAACAACAAATTCAATGCAAAAATACCTATAAATGCATAGAAATATCAAATTGATACATAAGACAACATATATTTAGAGCTCGACCTTCAACCGTAATAAACTGAAAAAATTCTTACCTTTAAAAATAACGGAACAGTTCTTTATCCTCATGATGGAAATAAATGTTAAAATATCGTTGACCTTCACTTTAAATTTCAGACGAAAATGCAATACTTATTTAAAATTATGGATAAAAATATGTTCTGTGATCAGTTATTCTATTAAAACTACGAATTCAAGCGAAATAAAACAAATAAATTTATAATCAAAATATGAATTTAACCATAAAGTTTAAACCGGTTCATCGAGATGATATTTAATGTTAAAGAGAGAGAGAGAGAAAGAAAGAAAGAAAAAAAAATTAATTTACATTTATATCCAGTTTAATATTCTATTAGACCCCTCTAGAAATAACACGATTTTCTGAGAAGCATTTCAATAAACAGGTTAAATTTGATTCCTTAAAGAAACAGTTCCGGAATGACAAGAAAAACGTAATGTCATTGACTTTTTGATGTGGTAACAAAGTATAATTGATTAATTAAAGAGACCAACTATAGCATAATTATAGCATATTATTATTAATTGTCGATAGTTAGCTAATTCGTTTCTGTTTAAATTTCTCATGAATTAATATTACAGTCAGTGGCTCGTTATCCTATGGGCAAAATGAGTAACTGCCTGGGTCCACCAACAAAACCAAATTTGGAGGTCCCAAACCAATTATTTTTTACAAGAAAATGTTTCCTCCAAAAAATTCTCCCGAAAAAGAAATGTCTGAAGTCAATACTGTACATGGAGCTCCTAATTCAAATTCGCCTGGGCCCCACGAAGCTATAACACATCACTGATTACAGTTTCACAAAAGCGAATTCAGAGAGACCCGAAGAAGCATTAGCTTCTCCGCTTCTTTCTGAATTTGTTTTCCTCCTTCACAAAAATTAAAAAATAAATATAACAAAACAGAAAGGTTTTTATTTCTTGAAACATATTTTTATATGTATAAGTCATTTTATATTTACCTTTAAAGAAGAAACTAATATACAAACTTATTTTTACATTTACCTAATTTTCTTCATTAGGTAAAAAGTAAAAATATTTTAAAACATTTAAATAAAAAAAATCGAATATAAAATAAATTATTATTATTACAACATATTAATTTATTATTATAGAATTAATTTTTACGATATTCTTAATAAAAGACTATAACTTGTTTACAAGTTTTTAGGTCAAATTATAATGATGATGATAATAGTAATTATTGCTTATTAAATCAAAAATAAATCTGTAAATGAGACTACAAAAAAGAGATAATCGAATTAATAAACATGGATTTTTTTTCACATGATATGTTGTTGAGTTGCTACAAATAAAATAAAAGTATAAGCCTGTGTAGGTCTGTATATTATTACAACTTTTTTGTAAAAGCAACTTTAGCGTATGACCATGAAAGATAACGTAGTCAGTTATTTCTGATTATAAAGACAAGAACAAAATTTAGAAAACTCTAAGCGACCAACCTGTTAGACAGGTGCAAAATCCAGAAATAACAACCAGAGGCCAGGACTTTTTAGTGAGTGATTTAGCTTAAATATATTCGGTCCCATCCTCATCACTCGTCTGCTCTATTCAGGACTCGTGATAAAAACTCTTTTGATGTCAACAAAGAAAAGAGTCAAGAATATAGCCTACACAATTAAATAATCTTATAAATTTTTAAAATTAAAAAAAATTATTTTTGTTTCATTTAAATTTGAAATAAATAAATTAAAAAGTAAAATTTATGATGATATTACATTAAGATCTTTGTGCTACCAATTACAACAAAATATTTTATTTTAAGGTCACATTTTTAAGCAATTTTTATAAGTTTTTAAAAATCTTATTCCAAAATAAATTCAAAATAGTATTTTAAATTTTAAATAATTTTAGGTGTAGATCTAAATTTCGAACTTTAGATTTAAATGCATAACTTGTTCAGATTTCAGAATGTACTGTACTTGATAATTTATGTGTAATATGCTTCTGAATGAAATTTTAACCTCCTGAGAACTATGCTTCCTGGAAGCATAGTTCTCAGGAGGTTAAATTTCATTCGATTTATTGCAAGCAATTTACAAAATTAACGTTTCTACGTAAAGTTCACTATACAAATCTTTCGTAACATAGGTAAAATACTAATTTTGGTTCGCACAATCATTTGTATATTTCCTTACACTAGAAATGTTTACTTAAGCTGATATACAATAAATATTCATCTTTTCCAAACTTCTTTATAATTTTGAAATAAACCAATTAATTTAACTTTACATAAACTTGTATAATCTTACTATTACATTTGTACGCACTACTACTTCATCTCTAAATTCTCTACTAATTTCACTCGATATTTCACGAAAAATGCATTCAATAAAGTTTCTAAGTTCAATTTTCTTCAATAGTATTGATGTACGGAAGGGAATGATTCTTTGATTTATTGTTAACGCAATATACCAATTCATTAAAAATGTAAACTCGACACAGTTTCGCTCATTACGCTTGTAATAGCGTTATCTGTCATAAAACACTCAACATGAACGAAGGATGCATAAAACTAAAATAACAATGAATATCACGAATTACGTATTAATACGTGAAATTTTATTTAATTTATTGAAATATTTATGATATACACACACCAATACAATTATTGTAGTTTGAACAGTTCCATCATAAAAATTATATTTAAAACTACTCATAGAAAACAATTTTAAAATAGATTTTATGTAATTACCTAATTTATTGTCATGATAATTCAATCAGTTAATGATAAGTAATATTCTGCGGAGAGGTGACATTTTTCTTGAAACATCTTGGCATAAATCAGAGGAGCAGTAGTAGTAAATCGTTTCGATTCCACCGGTGCTTGAAACATCCTTCATTCCAGGCACAGAATCTCTTCCTGGTTATAAAGTTTTAATATATATTATATAATATAAGAAAGATTAAATATTTACTTAACAATCAGACGAAATTATTTTCATATAGACTCTTTCCATGTGGGCACTAAGATTTTCTTCTTCCAACCCGTAATGGATTACGCTATACCCACAATGGAGGCGACCGAATGAGAATGGTGAGCCGTGGCCCGACGTATCGGTAACAGATGGCTCATGAAAATTTCCTGGAAAGTTACCCGCTCGAATTTGATTCCGGCTCTTCAGAGTCGTAGGCTTCTTTAATTGACTTTGCCATTCGGTGATTTACGAGAGTGATTCGAGCAGTAAGGTAACAAATCTTATTTCACAGGCAGATATAGTGATACAGATTATTATGGCACTGGTACATATTATTTTTCAACATAGTATCATGCTTTTCCAAACATTTATTCCAACGCTATACCAAGGTATCTATGCCGGCAGAGAAGAAATCTGCGTCAAGTCCCTTCAGCCACACCATGATGGCTCGCTGAACTTCCAGATCGGTTTGGAATCGCCTACCGCCCAGATGCTTCTTCAATGGTCCGAAGAGATGGAAATCACAAGGTGCCAGGTTGGGCTATAAGGAGGATGTTACAGTATCTCCCACTTGAAGCACCGTAACAATTCTGGCCTGTCTTTATCGAACTCAGTGCATCAAATTCACACCTGTTTTTGTGACGTAATATTACCACCGTAAACCTCAACAAGTTGACGATAAATTTCTAATGGTGAGTTGTCCTTCACACCGGATCACATTACGCACTTCCACGTTTGACCACGTTTCCGTGAGCGCAGCCATACTGTGAGAGTCTGATGCAACATTTGCACCATCTAACGCCTGTATGATAAATCTGTGGTCTTCTGCTGCTGCCCTAATGAGAAATTCGAACAAGAGGAGGAATATGACACCAATGGGAGTTCTTGTTACCTTACTTTTTGAATCACCCTCGTACTTTAATGTTTTTAATTGCGTTAGCACCAGCGCTATAATCGTGCCAGGATGTACTAGGTCGGTACCCTGATACATTTTCTTAAGCAGAGCGAAACCCTTGAACATCTAAGTTGGACTTTAGACTACGTACAGTACAGTATCTTTGCCAAAAAACTGAGAAAATTACTTATTGCTGTTTACGAACACCGGGCATTTTTAGCGCATTTAAGCCAGAAAAAATTTCAAGGATTTCGACCCGCTCGGATTCGTAGGTTTACACGTTAACAACCTCTGCCATGTACTAGGAAAATTTTGAAAGTAAGAAACTTAAAGGAGTTAATTTTAAAAAGTAAGAATACTAACCTTTCTGAAAATTGCTTCGTTATACACACAGTTTTTCAATTAACTTCCAACAGTCTCCTGTTATCAGTTGAAATAGCAATATCTGAGCATTATCAAAGCATTTATCCGCATATTCACTCAAACAGCTGTAACTCTTATTTACCAATCTGTAAGAATATCTACTGAAATAAAATTGAATATGATAAAATCAATAATAATCGAGTTCCATTTACTTACATATCTCCAGATTTTCTTCGTTTTTTAGTATTTTAGCTTAGAGGAACTAATTTTCAACTGCACTAAACAATTGTTAAAATCTTTTGTATAGCAATCTTTTCGGTAACTTGATGCCAAAACTAAAAAATAAATTAAGTAAATTTCGGGCGAAATAAAATTAGTTTGAATTAATTTCTGAATAATTTACCTATTGATAAAGAAATAAGTGATTTTCATGTTTAATAGCAGCAAGACTTTCTTCTATTGTCAATAAAAGAAAGGCAATTCTAGTAGCTATTTATAAGGCCATATGCATATTTTTAATTGCGTGACAGAAAGAGATTTGTAATTTTGTTCAGATAAACTCAAATTCAACTTAAAATATATTATTTCACTATATTTTGCGTAATTTAAAAGAAAAATTATAGTTACAAAGAAATGTTAACCAAATAGATATCTTGGAATATATTGATTAACAATTCCGATACTATAAATCAGAATCATTTATGTTAAAGTATAATTTTATTACATCTTACACGGAAACGATTCAATTACTTATAGGCCTATTTAATTTCTTAGTGTGTATTAAAATGGAAAATAGAAACTCTGCTGTTACAGCACAATAACGTGATTGTTATTAGGATGCAAATGGGTAAACAATTTAGAATTCTCCAAACCGACTAACTTTAACTGGCGGGGCTTCGGATTAATGGTGATGGTAGTGGCTGCCCGCCTATCACCATGGCAATCACCTTGTCCTACTGTCCGCGAATAAAATTCTCACATTGTTAGACCTACCAATAGTCGGGTGTTCAAGTTTACTCATCGGTTTTTGGTAAGTTTTTCGAGAAATCCATTAGTCGACACCAGTTTTGTGGAGTCGGAGTCCGGAATCGAATGTTTACTATTAGGAAGATGTGAAGTAAAAAAAAAAATACTTTTTTAATTAATGAAGAATTTTGTTAGAAAAAGGACACTTCGATAAATTCAGATATCAAAATGATATTAACCCACGAAGGTCATTTCATAGCAAAATGTTATGCGTATTTCATGCAACATGCTCTTTACTTTCAGAAAATAGCTTTTATTAACTCAAGAACCACCAGTGGCCGAGTGAATAAATCTACTTAATTCTTGTAGTTAGTCGTGCAATCGCTCCTGAAAAGTAAAAACATGGTATCGGTAAACACACAAAAGTAAACACACATACACAGGGCCGGATTATCGAATAGGCAAAGTAGACAAATGTCTAGGGCCCGTAACTCGGAGGGGCCCGGCTTCAGTGCAGAAGATTTCTCTGTTTGAAAACGAGTTAAAAATTATATTTCAGAAATTCGATAGGACAGAAGAGGCTGTATTTAACAATTCTTATCTTACTAAGTCCGCTCGACTAGCCATTACCTAAAAAAAATAAAAAATAAAAAAAAAGGTCAACAGCCACCCGTGCGTCAGCAGTAATGTACAGTACGCCACGGGATCTCTCACGCCGCCTAGAAATATTCCCAGGGCCGCGTAGTACGTAGCGTCTCGTGGTAGTACTGATGTATGGATGGTTATGATTTATTTTCTAAATCTACACTTATACGTCGCGACATCGCATATTAGATACAGCGTTCAAGTTGCTCGAGTGCGAAGATATTACAATTCAATAGTGTTTTATAAAAGAGTTAAAAAGGGTGACACTACGGTATGACTTGGGGTGACACCACGATATCCGCACCGAGTGTCACCCATGCTAGCTACGCTAATGTCACATTATATAAGATTTGTTTAGAAGCAACTTATTTAAATGGGGCCCCAATTTAAATTTTGTCTAGGGCCTGCTAGAGGCTTAATCCGGCGCTGCACATACTGCTTCGAAGCGCCACGCTTATCTTTACCAAAGAGCTCCAAAGAGAACATTTGACTTTAATTTCAATGTCATAATTTTTACTTGGCGCAATAATTTTTTACATCTCAGATGTTTTACTTTAGATATCAATTGTTTTTTCCGCTAATTTGATTAATTAATTTTTTTATTGCCTTTCTATTGGTTTCGTGTTATTTATGACTATTTATTATAGCTTTGTTAACATAATTTGGTCTTAAAACAATCAATAGAAAAACAATAAAAAAAAAGTCTAAGATCAAGATGAAAACTAAGATCAGAATTTAACTATAACAAACTAAAAGATAAAGAGAAAACTACGAAATGTAATTACAGATATCCCTCGTACAACACGGTTTGAAAATTGGGATATCTCAGTACAACACGACTTTTGGTTTCTCTCTAACACGGTTTTGGAAATCCTCCGTACAAAATTTTACAATTTGCCCACGGATTTTAGAATGTTGAAATTTTCAAATTATTTTGTGCTTTTCGTCAGGTTTACTTTAATGAAAGCTGATAGAACAAGGAAGAAAAAAAACTTGCACTGACTTTCCGATCAACCAGTTATCGTTGTCGTCACTTAAGGACTTTTGATTGTGATTGTTAGTTAATTATTGGTTGCTTTAATAAACGTATTCTATTAGTGAGAGAAAAGAATAGTACACTTTTGTTAACTTTTGGAACCTAACACCGTGTTTTGTATTAGTCCTTTGTGTCATATAGCACGTTTTCGTATAACACGGCACTTTTTCGGAACGTGACTACCGTGTTATACGAGGGATACTTATACATCAAGGATTAGCAGATAAAATATTGTATCTTAATATTGTATTTCTTTATATTTTATTGTTTACAGAATGTATGAAAAGTAAAGACTAATTTAAATGATCGTACATTAAATCTCATTTAATTTTTAGGTTTAATTTATTTAGTTTTAGTTTTTATAATAAGTTTTATTTATTTACTATTTATTTAATTTTGCCTGCATTTTTGAATCCTAAATTACAATTTTTCTAATTAATTGCAACATCTATAGAAATTGTTTTAGCGTCGTTTCGCACAAAAGATAAATTAAAATAAATTTAAGTTTGATTTTGTTTGTTTTACAAATTTGTCTGCTTTTTAAAAAATTTTTTAAATTTTAATTTTAAGCGAGTTAACATTAATTGAACTATCGGGCTTCCTAGTACGAGAATTAATATTAAAAATAGGATAATCTGTTTATTATTACGACGAATAAAAAAGTTAGTAATAGCAAAAGTTTAGTAACTATTTTTACCTATGATAGTGCATAAATATTATTAAAAATTCTTTTGATACTGTCTGATCTTTCCAGCTTTTTTCCATCCTAGTGTTGATTTCTTTATTTTTTTTTATAAGTGATTTATACACTGTAGACCATTTAAGAAGTTATTTGTTTATTAATAAATAAATAAATGTCTATAAAATGACTATTTATTTTTTTTTATTACTAAAGGATTCATTCAGTTATGTATAAATGAATCCAATCTATAAACTGAGAAACCTTTGTAAAACCACTAAATCTATTTGGTGTTGCACATCCTTCTGAAGCTCCCCAGCTAATAATACCTTCTAAATACCATCTCATTCTTCCTTCAGTTTGTACTGGAAATACCATTGGTCCACCACTGTCACCTGTACACGCGTCTGTCGTAGGTCTATCACCTGGTGTACCGGCACAAAACATATTTTCTGTTATTTCCAAATTATTAGATTCTCTACAACTTCTTCTAGATATTACAGTTAAATTTGTGACTTTAAGGATATCAGAATTTTTTCCTTTTTCATCCTTGCCCCAACCGGTAACCTGAAAAATAAAAATAAATTTTTTTTTAAGGCTTTCTTTCAAATCAGATCCGCCATTGAGTTAATTTTAAAAATCGCTTCATCATATTCGATTTCTGGTATTTTATCCGCCTCTAGCTGACTCTAATAGTTAATAAATTAAGTTTCATCTCATATACATTATTGTTTCATTTTTGTGAATGGACGAGTAAATCCGACTGCAAAAACTGTAAAAGTGAATTCTTTATCTTCTTTATTACTTTTATTTCAATCAAAATTAACATAATATAACATATTTAATTTAAATAACCACTTACTATTCCTATTCTTTCATATTCAAGATTTCTTTGACTGATGCCATTTGTTGTTAAACAAACAGGCCGAACAAATTGGGTTAATATTAACGGCTTCACTTCCATAAGAGCTATATCACTGTCAAGTGTAACGGCGTTAAAACTTTCATGAATTATTAACCTTTCAACCTAAAAAAAAAGAAAATTTTTCTATTTATGATTTTTTACGATTTTTTAAATATGAAAATTCATCTTCAAGAACTATACTAATAAAAACTAGGTTATTATTTTGAATATTTGGCAAGTGTTTTAATTGATATTAATCATAAGAAACAATTCACGTTTATTTAATCTTTAAAATTTCTGATTTTTGCTGTTTTCTAGTGAATCTTTTTCGTCAAAACTATTTTAAATTAATTTTAAAAATTTAAATAAATCAAGACAGTGTATAATTAAACCAGATGTTTTATTTGATAACTTACATCTCTTTCTTGAACTGTGTGGCCAGACGTATGACGATAAAGCTTGCCAAAAAATACTTTAAAAGCGGAGTTAGGTTGGGCAGTTGTAGTATTAGATTTTGTTACGCAATGTGCTGCAGTTACTATCCATTTTTCTGAAAGTAATGTTCCTCCACAAAATATAAAAGCCGATCCACTGTAAGCGAGTGCTACTTGCCAAGGCCATTCTCCTAAACTTGCCTTTGTACCATTTATGATAGATGGTACTTTATCAGCCGAAATACCACATTCTGTAAAAATATCATTTTACCATAAAAATATAATCAAGAAATAAATATTGTAAAAATATAAAAATTATAGTTTGGATTTGGATTGATTGGATGAGACAACGCAACACATGGGCGATTTGTCAAAAGAATGTGCCTCCCAGGAAGACTTTCTATGGGAAACTGCCCCTTATTCAGATGCTAGATACGAAAAAAATCCCAGAAAGTTCATGACGCCAACTCGTTGGTCAGGTATGAACCCACGATCGACGTCAAAAGCTTCAGTGGTGTTATGGATTCGATCATTGGTGGGCAAAAACGCATAATTGGAGAATGGAGCTAGTTGCATCAATTTTCAAAATAAATTTTTTATATTTATTTTATTCCTATCATGTTTTATTTTATGTTATTTGTGTTATACTTTTTAGTTGAAACTAGCTGAGACGCCTTTACTTCTCTTTCCATCTTTGCCGGCCTTATCTTTTAAGTAATCCTGATTGTTTTTTGAATTGTAGTTAACACAAAACAAATGTCAAACATATTATTTTTTTCCTAAATTAAAAAAATTATTACACATCTACCTATTTTTACGGAATGTACAGTACTTGTATAAGGTATCAAATTACCGAAAAATTACCCATGCATTTTAAACCGATTACAGGTAAATCGGTGAATCAATTTAACAGTAAATATTTTATTCGGTATTTGCATTGTTGACAATTACAATCACTACCGAAGATGATTTCAGATTATCAGTCGAAATAAGAATATTTTTCCCTTTAAAATAGCGTTTACTAATATCAATTTTTGCTGTATTTCGCGCAAATAAGAGCATGTTCTTATGTGTGCCAGTTTGTTTCTGTTTATAAAAACACAACACCACTGTGTCAATGTAAATTAAATGCAAATGTACCGATACCATTATTAAAAATGAAAAAGCGAAAATAAAAATAAAATTCATAAAAGAGTTTTAAAAAATATTGAGCTTTTTTAAAGTACTTTGTGGAATACAGTGCCGATTTTGCCCTATCTATGCTCTTATGTGCACGAAAAAACGGTAGTAAGAGCTCATTAGGTATTATAGTTCTAGATTCAGTTAATATATCAGGTATAAAACAAACCTGGTTTGCATCTTGGATCTATTCCACTCCATTGACCTTCCGATTTACACAATCTTTGAGAACTTCCCTGTAATTCATAAAATGAATTACAAGAATATCGAATAATTGTATTTGATGGAAAGGATCCCACTGGAGTTTGGCTAGAAAAATTTATAAAATTTCAAAAACTTTTAAATTAAATTTTAAAAATTCGAATTTTTATATACTGTACCTATACAGTATTAAAATCAGGCATTCTCCGACTTACGTGAACGCTTTTTATGATAATTTTTATTAATTTTCTTAATATGTTTATACGAGAAAAGTTTCAATAATAAATAATTTAAAATTCAGAAGTCTTTCATATTATCTAAAAATAACATAATAGTTTGTTATGTTATTTTAAAAAATAAATATATTTAATACTTGATTGCTTCTTGTTCTCTCTTATGTTCTTAGAATTAAGTACAAAATTGCTCTGGAAAACTTATCACATTGGAACACCTGTTCTGATGGGAAAAGTAGACTTTATTTTTTATTTTTTTACGAAAGGAAATGCATTTCGGACTATTTTCTCCTAAACAATCTTTAATGTATGTTATGGTAAAACTGGAATGATATCTAATCGTGATCGCTGGAATAATTAAGCATTTAAAAAACGTAGGGTAAAACAAGTGAAATTGTAAAACTGAAAGGGTGAAACTTGCTAAAATATAGAAAAATTGTCAAGTAAAATGGTAAAAAGATAAAATCTTTAAAATAAAATAATAAAAACTGGCTAAAATAAAAGACGTAAATAAAAGACGCTTCAATACACGTTTATCAGATTGGCTGATTGTCATACGGTACAATCACTGTACCGTACAATCGTATGAATGAGAAACGTACAGCGAAGCAATTTACGTCTTTTATTCATCTAAAAAAAAATTAGAAAATAAAGACTACTTTTTCCATTAAAAAAGCGTTCCTGTGTGATAAGTTTTCCATAGCAATTTTGTGCTTAATTTAAAGTATATTATATTTATAATACATTATAAAAAATTATATAGTATTTTCAAGTGATTAGATGCAAATACTAATTCCTTATATACTCGTAGCTATATAATAATCTGAAAATTTCAAAAGTTTCATGAACAAATTAGTATCCATGTGTGTTATGTGTTGAAGACAGAAGATGTTGACAAAAGATGTTGCAATGGATTTTGTTATCCACTGTAGCATCTTTTGCCACATTCATAATCATCATAATGAATGAAATCTGAATTCAACCCTTAAATCATGTAACAGATTGTCCAATAGAAACATACCGAGTCTCGTCCACGAGATAAATACCAAGATTTTGCAATTTCATAGAAACTAATTAGCGTCATTTTGTAATATCTGAAAATACTATCCTTAGATATTGTGATCTATGGATATTATTGATATAATTGGACATGAATGTATAGAAGAAAAAGTTCCTGCCAACTTCGTAGCAGAAATGTCCGCATCTATTTAGTCAGCTTGTTCATTTTCTTCACGAAAATGAACCCTTCAGATAGCCATACTGTAAGATGTATTGCCATGGAGATCCAGACTTCTATAATATTATGACAAATAGTTTGGATTGAAACTTTGTTCTTCATCCCGAATAAAGATGATATATTGAAAGATAAATTTCAGCTTCACTCTAATAAACAAATATTCTATTGTACTAATTAATTATATTTACTTACCCACTTGTTCCAGATATTATATATTCTGTTTTACCACGATGAATTTCTAACCGAGGGCAAAACTTATCTTCTGTTGTTGCTACAGTTGCTGCTATATTTTGTTGAAAAGCATATTTTAAATATAAATATCTGTATGTAAAATACTGTATATCTAAGTATAAGTATAATTTATTTGTAGATAAAAATAGTTACATATACAATTACATAAATATACAATTATAAATTATAATATATATATATATATGTATATACACTAGCAGGTAAGCCCGGCAAAAAATAAGAAGAAACATTAAGATTATTAGCTTATTTCGTACTTCTAACCTTTCTATTGTATTATATTATAGTATTTAATTTATATAACTACAAAAAGTTACCTTACGTAAAGGTTATCACACCAAGTGACCAATCTAACACATTTTAAAAATTCTTTAAATTGTGTATAGTAGAGGAATAAAGAATTTTTTTAAATGGGTTAGATTGGTCACTCGGTGTGATAAACTCTTACGTAAGACAACTTTTGTAGTTATATAAACCAAATAGCATGATATAACAAACATCAAGACGAAAACCATATGAAGAGTTTGGTTATTTTAGACTACCGTTGTGATGTTTATAGCGAGACTCGAATGGTACGAAATGGCCCTTTGTGGTCAAGTAGAAAGCAATTGAAAATGTGATATCTTAAATGTTTTAATATATCGTATTTTTTCTAATATTAGCTCTGATAACAGCCGAATATCACGCGGTAATCTGCCAACCAATCAAATTTCGCGAAAAATAGACCAAATATTTAAACTCGGTGCCCTCGAAAACTACATGAAACATATTTTGTGCTCGCCGGTAATCTTGTATTATACAATTTTCATATTCGAATGCCACCAAACCGATTGTCCGATTGGAAAAAGAGACTGTTGCGGAAGGAGGTTAAAGTTAATTCGACCAAAAAGTAGTGCTTGATCTCCTCCCGGAAGAGAGGATACTCAACGACTACTAATTAATACTGGTCTACTATTCACATTTGAAAAGTGATCCGTGTTAGACAAGTTATGATAGCTCCGCATGTAATCGAAGTTGCTAACCATAACGTCCGAAAGACTTCATATAAGATTTGTTTAAATGAAAATTCCTGTAAAGATGCGAGAATAATTGCTTTTATGTAATCCAATTAAAAAAAAAAAAAACTGGTGAAATCATGATAAAAATAAAACTCAGCTAAAACATCTAGGTAAAAGAAACTTTTGAAAGTTGTGGCATAAGAATTGTGGAGCCAGATTTGACAGTAAGACTCAACATGTAAATAAAGTACACATTACACAGACTAAAACTACGGGAAATTTTGAGTGAAGCAATGTCGCCATGATAATAAATCGAAAAAATAAACATCGGCACAGAAAAAGACTTCGAGCAATACTTTGTACCTTGGAATAGTTGACGTACATTAATTTGGCTGAACTTTAGAACGTCTTAAGCAGTATCAGTGAAAGAAGTTTGCGCAATGGACTTATGAGTTACTAAGGAGAGATGAAATCGGGAGGAGCGGGATATCCAGGTTTCCTAATAGTTAAGCGTGTCCTCGTAAATATCGCATTTATAGAAAAATTATTAGAATTGGTTTGGGTTATTTGGTTACGGCAACGAGACACGTGAACAATCTGCCGAGGAGGATGCATTCCGGGAAGAATTTTATGTAAAGCTGGCCCTTATTTACGTGTTACTAACGTCAAGAACACCAGGAAACTGTACGTGGGTTCGGTGGTTTTATCCACTCAGTTACTGGGGATAGGCCTACTTATTGCCTTCTCAATGTAGAACAAGAAAATTAAAAAAAAAAAAAAAATATATATATATATATATATATATAATTTTTTAAATTTGAATTTAAACAACAAACCTCCACCACAACTACTACTTTTACATATGCATTCTCCTGTTTCTTTATCACACCTTTCTCCGCTTTTGCAAGAACAAGCTGTAAAATAAAACGTTTTAATTAATAAAATATATTTCGAAACAAATGTTTTTAGAATCATATTTTACGGCTTACACAATGCAATTTTATAGAAAAAAAAGACTCAAAAAATTTCCTTGCGTCTTATATGTAAAATTGCGGTCTCCAGTAGGCACGTTTGCATGCATTCATGTTGAATGTTTTAATTATAAATGATTTCTTTTAAACTTTTATTTCCCCTTAAATATGGCTTAAATAAAAGCGTGAGTTATAATTTTACTTTTTAAAACCAGAATACAATAAAAAATTTTGGGTAACGAGTGCCAAAGGCACGTTATGGCTTAAATACACTAAATACCTTTTCTAAATATTTTATGCTGAAATGGGAGCGCGTTTTATATGCTGTAAAATGCGGTTAATTAACGCTCAAATTAATATTTCATTGTCTTAACTGATCAATCTGTAAAATATTTTTAAGAAATATTAAATATAATCTTATACAAATAACAAGCACAAACTATCACAACTATTGATGTATGTTTTTGATAATGTTTACGATTCTCAAAATAGAAACTGCCACCTTAAAGTATACTGAATAGGAATGGTAATGTTTTACTATATAATTATGTTTTTTGAGGTTGAAATTGCATGATACTCATTAAGATCAACCATCAATTAACCTACATGTCTCGCAGAGATATAGTGTCAAATTATGAAATTAAGTTTCTTATTTCCAATAGAGAATTTAGAGATTCGAGGATCCGAAGCAAAATAATAATTAAGAGTTTCATAGTCTACAGTTGAAATGAATTTTACAAATATGAAAATATTTTTCCATATTACTACTGAATAATGAATACTTCAGTAATAATATTATAATACTGTAATTCAAAATATGATAATGTAACCAAAACACTAAAGCAATATGTAAATTACATAATCTAAACCAAATTTTTCCAGATTGCAAAAGTATTTAAATTTATATTATCTATAAATTTAGACAAACAAAACCAGATAGATGTTTAATTTCTCTTTGTACATAAAATACAGAAAATTGTAAGATTTTTCTTTGTTTTATTATAAAATTATTTACAAATTTTTTAATAATTACAAACTTTCAAGAAATAAATTGTTATACAAATGCAGTTATATACAGTAAATTCTCGAAGCAATTTGGTATCTCTTAGTAGTCAAAATCCTAAACAATCGCTTAGTTCCCTTATAGATTAACATCTTTTCGATTATTTTAACCTTAACATCTACAGATTTCAAAGTCTAATTGGTTTGAACGATTTAGATCTATAGTCCTATACTTTTCGCAGGCCACAAAATTTAATTTGCTTTGCTAAATTTTGTAATTTGCTTTGATTACAGAGCCTTTCTGTATCTGTACAAACACCTGCATTAAAGGAACACTAATAACATATAATGCATATGCTTATTATTTATGATATTTGGGCAAGCAGCCGGATGTTAAAAATTGAAATCCGACATATTACGACCGAATCATATCAGAGAGTAAATTACGTTTCCAGACAGAACTTTATCCCAGATTTCTCATGGAATTGTTCAATGAACTTACGCAGTTTCCTTTTTCCCGGTAGCCACACTCAACAAGAGGTAATCTTTCATATACGGATATGCATTTAGGGCATTTTTTGTCTTCCTTCAGTTCAATTTCTTAAGAAGTTCTCATTTAACATCACAAATTGTAAATTGTTAAACTGTTAAATGGAAAATTTTTAATTCGATGAAGAGGGGCAAAACAAAACGCCCGGAATACAGATCTCTTGTTGAACGTGGCTTCCGGAAAAAAGCTACTGCATAAGTTTCATCGATAAACACAAGTAAAAGAAAGTGAATGAAATTATAATGGTATTTATTATGACGCCATACCAAATTACAGAAAATTAATATATAGGAAACAATTTCTTTAAATATTTTACATACGTATATAAAATATTATGAAATACATAAAATATTTATTTAGAAATATTTTATAGAAATACTAGATGAGTTATAATATTTATGAAAGTAAATATTAGTTTATACTATATACTGACAAATTTTCATTCTTAAGAATATTTTTTTAAACCCAATATGTTTTTAATACTGTGTAGGATTTTATAAATATATAAATTATATTTATCATAAATAAAATTAAAATATTTCTTACTTCCAGTGCAATATCTTCCATAACGATTTGGCGAGCAAGTGGCACAGGTATTGCTACTTGGATCACATTCTAAACAATGTTGAAATTTTGTACATGCCTCTTCTCTCGGAATCCAGTAATGACATCTTTTATATAAAATAAACAACTAAAATGTAATATAATTGATTAAATATTTTCATATACAGTGGTACCTTGGTATTCGAACATAATCCGTTCCAGAAAGAGGTTCGAGTACCAATATGTTCGAACTCCAAATCATTTTTTCCCATTACAAATAATGTAAAATAGATTAATGCGTTCCAATCCCCAGTTGATTCGCTAGTATGTTTTTTATTGTTTCTTTATTCTTTAAAATAGTCGATATCGTCGACTTAGCCATAGAATATTTGACAGCAAGATCCGAAACACGCACTCCATTTTCGTGTTTAGCAATGATTTCTTTTTTCAGTTCGATTGTTGTTCTCACTGTTTTCCTTTTCACTTGACCACTTTCACTTTTATTCTTCTTGGGACCCATGTTTAAGGGCTAATAAATCAAAAGAAAAGGATGCTAATTCAAAAAATATAGCACAGCGTAAGTTAATGTGCATGCCAAACAATGACTGTCTCGTAAAGACCAACAACTGCCGTATTATCGGGCTAGCAAATGGCTATAGTAATATTAATAATTTAAGATAATTTGGTACTAGAGTTAGGCGTTAAGCGCCATCTCTTGCTAAATTTAATAATTGGAATTTTAATTAAATAATTTAAATAAATTTAGGCCTAACTGGACTGTCTCGTAACTGACGCCGCCGCCGTGGCGTCGGCGTCGGCGTCGACTTGGCGGGCTTTCCCGTTCGAGTACCAAAATTTTGTTCGGGAACAGGGGCATTTTTTTTCGAAATTTTTGGTCGAGTACCGATTTGTTCGGGCTCCGAAACGTTCGAGTACCGAGGTATGACTGTAGTTCAAAGCATACCACACGACGATAATACAGAGTATGTAATATTTGTAAATTGTACAACGTAAATTGGATAGTTTAATGCTCTCTCCTCTACATTAATAAACGAAGAAAACAAAACATCAAATTAAAACTTATTTTACAAAAATTTTAGACCACAATTTTTCCCTTTAATAAAATGAAAACACTGTATTTATGATACTATTTTATATTATTAATAAGTTATAACAAATGATATTTAAATTTATATTCAATAAACTTGGATTTATGGCAGTATCAAAAACTAATACTATACACTAGGCGTTCGTTAATCCGGCACTTGCGAGACCAGAATTATGTTAGATTATCGAAAATTTCGGATTACCGGGTGTTTTTGTAATTCCGAAAAATATGTTATATGCAATCTTAATATATATCCAGAATATATATAATAGAATATATCTTAATAATTATAATTATATATTCACGTTATTTAATAACAGTACTTACTGCTTGAAAGCTGCCTGAAATGAATATCCTGGATTTCCACAGCTACATGTAAATACAACATCTCTACATTTATCAATGATGGATGAATCAGCTGATACTTGCACTAATTGATGAAATATAAATATACCTACAAATATATTACAAAATATAGTTAATATCTTAATAAAATATATTCTCTACACATATAAATATAAAATTTGACGTTTAAACATAACAGGAAAATTTCAAATTCTTACCGATGAAATTAATGAAATCCATTTTCGATCGTATAAGTTGTTCAATTTAATAGAAGAAAATTTAACCGTTCATTTATCCTTGCCTAAGTTTCCAGCAAAATTACAAAACTTATTCTAGAATATATATATATACCGTATATCAATTTCGAAATTTTCTATGGAAATTGCAATATTCAAAATAACACGATAAAATAATTAATAAGTTACAAACCTGAATGTAAAATACAAGCTTGTTGTTTTGGTGTGTCATTTCTATATAAGTCCACAAAATCAAGGTCTTCAAGTGAAATCAACTAGCAAAAAAAAAAAACCAGTTTTTTAATGTATTCACTTTAGCTTCTTCAAAGAACCTGTTCGAGACATAAAAACATAAAAGGTGATGTCACTGACTTTTGACCTAAGTAAAACAAATAAAAAACTAAATAATAGTTACGTGTGATATTAACTTTTAATATCCATAATTACATAAGTTTATATAACATTTTCGTTTCTTGTGTCTTATAATGTTAAATTTGTATTATAATACAAATTATAAAAAAGTTAAAAATTTTAAGGCACTAAACATTTATACTTTCGTACGATTAGGGAAAGTGGTGCATACGGGATAATAGGGTATAAAGAGAAATTGAATTTTTAGCTATCTTTATAGCTCACATCATATTTTCGTCCAGGGCCGTTCCAGGACGTATGATGTGAGATATAAAAACAAAAGAAAAAGGTTTAGAGCAGCAGAATTCGTAGCCAATCTATTGTAAATCGCTCCATATTTCATGCGTTGCACTCAAGAAGAAATCCATTATGTTCCACTATATGAGACATAATGAGAGTTCAACAATTTTAATGTATTTAAAGATATTTCAGTGAAATAATTGCATGTGAACAAAATTGAGAATATGCCACATAATATGATACAGCAAACAATACAATTTATCTGTTACATACAAAACCGGAGGCAGTCAAATTAGGGTATCTCGTTATACACCTCCCTCCTCTAAATTTTTAATGAATCAGATTAGAAATTCAAATATTTAATATATAAAATTTTAAGTTTATAAGATAATTGTTTGAATGTATTTTAGAAAATATTGTAAGCAAAACTAAGTGAAAATAGTCATTTGTAAAAGAATGTAACCGGATGAACGAAAATATAGGAGAAAAAATAATCGAATTTCTGTTAAAGGAGTATTTAACTTCATACAAATAGTGTGTAAAATTAAATTCAGAAAACAAATTTTTTGTACTTTATTGCCTCTTATTCTCGTTTTCGTATTGTTAGAAGTAAGCACGAGATTGTTTAATTACACATGCTACGTAGGCCTATACTGCTCTGATAGAACAATATATACTGATTTTGGGGGCATTAATATTATAATAACTGTTCTTTTTTGTGATACGTAGGTAAACACAACCTACACGTAAATACTTTAATACTCTTCTCACTGCTGTTGTCGTCTTTTATGTGCTGCTTGCATAATATGCCCGATTAAGCTTTGTCTATGACTATATTTTAAACCACATTCACTACTTTCCATTTAACGTATAACGAGTTTCTTGACGTTAACAGAATGATAAACAATGATAAACGCGCTAGTTTTACTCTTCAGATAGGGCGAAAAGACTGACGTTGCATATGCGCCACGGTGCGAAAGAAACTGACATTAACGCTAGCTCGTTTATGTTCTGTTTAGCAAATGACTCTTATGCAAAACGCCCTCTCGTGGATAAATAAAAAAAATATTAAGATGTCATAGAAATCAGTTTCTTATTTAAACGATTACATTGCTAAAGGACGACCTTTTTCAGTTCTTTCCCCTTTAGAAGGCTTTGCCGACCCTTGGTCTAAGAGCCAATCTGGTGCAAAGTCACAATTAACCCGTTTACGCTCACGTTAATCCGAAAAAAGTGCATTGTTTCCATGGCGACAATATAGTTTAAAGTTCTTTCGCCGCTTTAGTTCGTGTTCACAGTATGCAATAGCGGATTCAGAAATCGTTAAGGGATGCAGAAAAGAAACATTACGCCTTACAAAATTTTTTTACTACCTGACGTGTGCGGCCTTACTTGGGAAAAACCCAAGAAGAGAGTACGCCTTGTCCACTTCCTAAATCCATCTCTGACAGTACGGATATGAATGTATAACGCAGTGTTTTTCAACCTTTTTCTGAAAGAGACACTCCACCTTATAGTAACATCTATTGGTTTTTTTCAGATGTTTCGCAGCTCAAATTTGCAACGTTCAATTAAAATTAACGACACCGAGATACTATCATAAAAATCTTGTCGAAACTAGACACAGAATAACTCTTCGGTTTTGCTTCTCGTGTTTCACTTCATTAATTTAACTCTTCTGGTTTTGGTTTCGCTATTCTCGTGTTTCACTTTAGCGTCATCTGACACGTTTTATTTAATAAACATGTTACTTTATCAATGTCGAGCTATTGCAAGTGTTAAGACGCTGCTCAGCACTATATTTCGCGGTACCGTGATTGAAAACCACAGGTAATTATATCTGGATAAGTCGCGTAGGCACAAATATAGCACTACAGGTTCACAAGACGGCAATCTTTGCCGCGAAGTCACAGGAATTCCATAGTAGGCATACAGGCGCTACCATATGGACATTTCGTCCACAAGAAACTACGTGGTATGTCAGTTAGAATATGTACAATCACACGTAAAAATAAAGCTTAATATTTTACGTACGTTGAATTTCCTTCTCTCCTATTTTTACTTTCCTCGTACGTTGTGTAGTCAACTCTTGATTCTACTTTATAATCGATTTATCAACTTAAACATCTGTTCCGTGATAAGATCTTTCTTCTAACTCTATCAGTTTTTCATAAAACAATGTTTCTAGATTGCGTAAATTTTTTCCACGAACCAACTCAGTTGGGACGTATCCGCTGTTTTCATTTGTTGTAGTTCATAAGACAAATAAAGCGATGTGTTTCCCAATCGTTTCCAACCTCTAAACAGAGTTTACGACATTCGTTTTAGAGTAGTGTGCAAACGTTCAACCGGGTTTGATTGTGGGTATTAAAAAAGAACTGTGGGTAAACTTGATTCCTAATTGATCAAAAATTTTACTACTGAGATGAATAATAAAAAATATTCTTTAGTTACATGGTTACATGGTACCATTTTGGGAACAACATCCGACCGAATTAGGGCATTCATATTTTTGCTATTTAAATCTTCGAACGAAATAGTGGCTGAATATTTTGTCGCTAGACATATGGCCGCAAGATATCTTTTTCCTGTCGAAGACCGAGGTAGAGATCTATACATATCAAAATTAACTTTTGAAAAGATCTCTGAAATTGTTGGAACAATCGTCAATAATACTTTCTTCTTATCAGCGTTTCCTTATTCTTCGACACTGCATGACAGAACAAAATTCTCGATCATTTTATAACATTTAGCCCGATAAACAATCTCAACTCCGATCTTTAGTTTTCTTCACTCCCAAATATAGAAAAATGATCTCATGGGACTGTCGCATAACATAATTCCTAATGTTTGTTTTTTGGAATAACTATTAATTCCGGACGTTCCTGCTGAGAGTTGCGGTAAATGTTTGATCAACAATCATAAAATCCCATTGTGACTGCGTAAGCTTTGCATCTTTCGGATCTATGGTAGGCGATTTTTACGCCTTTCCATTCTAATCATCTAACATGCCAACGCTTCACTTCCTTTTTATCTTCTCGTTTTTTTGTCCATAAGTTAAGATGAAGCCTTTAATGTCGTCATCTCGGCTTTTATTTGAACGAGTTTGTACGGCTTCGATCATTTCCATCGTAAAAAATTGTATCATTGGTAATGAATCACATGACTGAACTCCACTTACTAATAAGAATCCAAATAACTACCATTAATACCAATACCAATTAATACCGATAATAAATCGTATAGTTATTGTATATTTACTACTGTATCGAAAAAATTTTGTGTCTTGTTAAGTTAGCACGGAAGAAAACACACGGAAGAAAGAAATATTAAAATTCCTAAAATGCATTCTGGGTAAAATAAAGTTGTTGATTGGCTGGTAATTACAGCTTCTGTAGATCTGACAATTCCTAGAAAATTAAGGTGTTTAGACCGGATATATACCGAAATAAAACGAACAGAATAATAGCAATGTGTAAATTACGGTTCAGTCTTGTGTTTCTGTAGATATGAAATGTGATTACTAAACAAAAAATAAGAAAAGTTTTTTCAATAAATTTTAATTTTAAATAAATTCCACTACAAACGCAACATTTTATTTTTTTAAAATGCTTACAACAATTCTATAAATATAATATAAAAAAGTCAGTTTTTCAATTGAATACCTCAAAAAATTAAAATAAAAAGACATCCGATTTGAATATCTGTGAGGAAATGTCAGTAGGAACGGTCCGATATTAATAGTTCTGTCTGGCAATTCTACTATTACAACTAGGGATTGCGATTGCTGGATCCCTCATCCAGCAATCCAGCTGTATCCAGCGCACTCTTCGGCCTGCTGGATCCAGCGCTGCGGATCCGCAAATACGCAATTAACTTTCTAAATAATGGCGCAAAAGTCTACGTTGTCGGGGTTGCCGCTTTGTTACGTGCGCTATCGCTCGGCGGCGAGAGTGATGTTGCCGTTCAGTGAGGCACGTGCTACACCCCCTCTCTATACCGCACGCCGCCCTTTTACCTCTCCTGATCTAATTTCCAGTTGACTTTCCGCTCTCGCTAAATAAAATAAATAACTCCTCTCCTAGTCCTGGTGCATAATTCTAATTTACGGTCAGTTGTGACGTCAATGAATCACGTGACGGAACGATTTGTGATTATTTGATGAATCCGAAACCAACTAACGTAGAGGCAGAAAGGGCCTTCTCCGCAGCGGGATATATATACAGTTCATTGAGAAGTAGGTTGGGAGACAACAACATCAATACCATTTGTTTTTTGAAATTTTACTTTCAGATAGTTTTAAAAAATAACAAAAGTGATTGATTTTATTTTATTTAATCCTTTAAAATACTTTATTCAAGACAAGACGAATGTTTTATAACTTCCACACTAATTCTATTAAGTTAGAGTTTTTAGCTTTTATTCTATAAGTGGTTAGTGGGCTAGGCTAAGCGATTTTATTGTAAAAATTAGTGAGAAACTGAGACTACCTAGTTAGTTAAATAGTTAATTAAATTAATGAGTATCAGTATCTTAGATACATCATGATATGAATGTATGTGATTCATGATTGTGATAATAATAACTAAGTACTAGACTACTACTAATTACTTACTCACTACTTTACTAACACTAATAATTAAATTACTTATAAATAACTACAGACTGATATGTAGAGCCTATATATAGAAAACTGGTAAGACTGATAGCCACTTAGCCACTAATTATGCTTCCTTACATTATAATAATATATTAATATAAATTAATTAGTAGTATTACCTTTGCTATTATTTAACTTAAAGATTATATTATAATTATAATCTAACTAAACCTTTGAAGTTAATTATCTCTATCTCAAGTGTTAAACCGAACCAAAGTTAAGTTTACTATCTAAATGTGTAAGAAGTTTTACTGATTTATAGTGACCAGTCTAAATAATAAGAGTTTCTTAAGTATTTAAAAAAGATGTTTTATTTCTTTAAAAAAAACCCATAAATTGCTGGATAGATAGATAGATAACACTTTATTGCACCAAAAATACATCCGCGCTGGATCCAGCTGGAATGATGTTGGTCCAGCAAAAATCCAGCTGGGTATTGTTTACGGTTTAATTCCACTTCTTTCTGTGGAGTAATGACAGCTGTGGATGGGTGTGGTGGTATCCCGGGGAGTACTGCATGCCAGCCCTTTTTACTGATCATCATACCAGGCATTTGATCAGTGGACAGTCCTGGTATACATTTCCGGTACTATGACAGCAGACCAGCATGTCATGAAGTGTGGGGCCTGTGGTTCAGCCACTGGTTCAGACTGCACCCAATATGATGTTCTAACAAAAAAGTGCCCGACTGCACATTGCACAGCGAACTCTCACCAGCCAGAATAGAAGTTACTTCCTTCTCTGATCTCTCCCCCATTGAACATGTGTGGGACCTTGTCCGACATGAGATTCACTGGGAATCACCAGCACTTGCCATAGATCAGTAACATTCATGCCACCATGTGTCTTCATTTGTTCTTTTAATCATTTGTTTATGTCTCACTTTGACTGGTCCTGTCTATGCACATTCTTTCATGGTGTTGTGATTTTACTTTTGAGGAATTGTATCTTATAAACAAAAAAAATTTGTTATTCGTGAACCTACTGTTAATTAGTAGTTTGATTTAAATATTAATTGATTCTACTATATATGATTTAATTCAATGATGCACCCAGAAGAGAGACAAAGAGGCCCCAAAAAGAAACTTGAAAAAGAAAGCTGATATAGTTATTATTGAAAATATTTATTACTTTCCCAGAAAGATATACATTAGTGAAAGAACATTTATAACTCTGTCATTTAAAAATTTATTTTTCAAATACAACAAATCAAACTCAATTAAATAGATGCTTTGTTAAATTTACATTGAAAACTTGGTCATTCCATCTGAAATTATTTTAGAATTATTAAAGAAAAATTTGTAATCTTACTTTTTTATTGTAACTTGTGGCTTAGATAATAAAATTATACTTGGGTTGTAATCATGTTAACAGTATAAATCAGTTATAATTTTTGTTCTTTTAACAGGTGAATTGAGGTAGCTTATAATTTAATGCCTTGAAATAAATATGGTCCCTAATAAATAAAAAGAATAGTTTTACTTTAAATATGTTTAGAATAAATATTTAAAGTACTAATAAAACTTATAAGATTAATGTAATCAGTGATAGATACAAAAGAGCTATAGGGGCTTAAGCACATCCCATTGAACCAAAAGTTTTAAATTTATTTGTTTTGAACTAATGATTGATATTTGTCCATTTTCTCATGCAACTTCATTGTACATTGATCAAAACCACATTACTGTAGGTTGTGGTTTTCAGGGCCAAGTTAGCCTGAAGTACAACCAGAGCCAACTTATGGGAGTGCTGATCCTACATTGAATCTTAGTTTGAAGCTTTTTGTATAATGTACAATGCCCTTTTTATAGCTTATGCTCCCTATTTTTATAATCTGTAAGCACAACTGTCTTCAAACAACATGAGAGTTCCTCTTCTAAAATTCTTGATTTCTGAAACATGAACGTGTTTATGTTCATGTTTCAAAATTAACCAATTTTAAAAAGAGGCCAAGACTTGCTTTACTCTGTAATGAGAAAATATAAATAGTTAGGGCATTTTTAATTTGTCAAAAATGAATATGGTTTTCAAAGATAATTTTGTATTTTTTAATTTATAAACTATGTATGTCATTTCCCCTCATTTTAGACCAAGTGGTCCCTCACTGTTACAATATATGGTTGATAAGAGGGGCATGACAGATCTGAAAGCTGTTTTCATATAAAAAGTATGTTTCAAAAGAAAAATGACTTATACTATTTATTTTAATGAAAAATGAACTATACTGAAAATAGTATCTTGTATGAGATGTTTAGATAATGTGCCAATGCTAGCATTTCAGTAATACTACAGGCATCTAAAATACTAAATATGAATTAAACTTTCATTAAAAGCAAAAATTAAGCATTTCTTTGACACTTTATTGTGTATACATTCAAATAAAATTCTCCATATATTATTATAAAAAATGGCACAGCATACATTTTTTTTGTATAAACGATATATATAGATACAACTCATAGTATTAATATTCATTTTTATATGAGTTATTAAAATACATCTGAAATATTTTGGAAGACATTTGATTGGTCAAATTGACATATCTATTTGATTAACATAAACATAATTAACATTCAGCAAAAATTTTTCATCTTTTGTACTCTTTAAGTTAAAAAAAATCTTAAAATATCATTAATATAATAATAAAATATACAAAATGTTCATATATAATATAATTATTTTATAATTAAAATACAAAATAATGATTTTCATAATTTATATTAAATTGAACAGTAATATGTATCAATAAACTAAATCAACCTCAGAAGAATAATTCAAAATCATTCTATAAACACCTTTTTGGTGCCCGAGGGCTTGGTGATAAAGTGGAAAAAGGTAAACATCCTTAAATCTGTACACTTTCCTACATTAGCACAAAATGCTGAAAAACTTGAAATATACAAAAGCAGGTTGAAAGATAAGTGCATTAATGCACGAGATGTGGACAGTTTACCAATGGCATGAAAACACATTGTAAAAATAATTTTGTTGGAAAACCATAATTACCTCATTTCTACTATATATTTTTGTATAATTTTTGAGTTATTTATTTTACATTTTACTGTTATTCATTATTTATTATAATTTTTAGTTATTCTTTTATTGTATTCCACTTTAGAACAATATTTAACGATGATGATGATCCAAGAAAAATTGCAGTTGAGGATGGCCTATTAGACTAGGTTGAAAACATTTACTAAATAAACGCAAATCCCAAAAAGGTGTTTATAGAATGATTTTGAGTAATATGTATTATTATTTTGATATATATAATCTTCATTTATAGACAGTATTAAATTCCTGTACTAATTAATGTATGCTAATAATTCTAAATTCGTTATTTAAAATTTCTTGTTAGTGTCATGAAAATATATTACTCATTTTTTATGATTTAAATTTAAAAGAAAACAACTTATTTATATTGAAAAATTTATATATTTATATATAGAAAGCATTTTTACTATAATGTTGTGTTGTTCAGAAGTATATGTGAAAACTGAAATGAGCAAGACTTACAAACAACACTTAAATATATTAAATAGTATTCAATGATTATTCTTTTAAAGCATAACACAACTTTCTGAAATTTTGTTAATACGTAAAGAAAACACTGGCTCAAAGACACAAAATATTGAAAATACCTATAAGTGAAGAGATTTGTTTCAATCAATAGCATTTTAATCATTTAAGACTACTTCATTCAAAATTAAGACTTATTCAAGAAATTTGACAAGAATTTAAACTGCAATTATCAAAGTAACTGTAGGATCTATAATAATCTATTCAATTAAAAGCCAAAAATTGGATCATATTAGAATAGAACAATTCTTGTCGTTGGAATTATAATTAATGCTTTATAATAATATTAGATTTCAAACTGTTAACTTGTTAATAATTTTATTCAATTTTTGATATCATATAGTATTTAATGTGTGTTTTATATTCCTTATATTCTACATTTAGTACCATGCCAAACTTTTTCTCTTCTTTTTACTGAAAAAGCAACTGTGAAAATAGCAATTCCAGACAAAAAGAATGTTATAGAAGAGATTTTAAAGAAAGATGTCCAAAATTTGCTTCCATCAGGTACTTAAAAAATGTCAGAGACTCAAAATGAATGCATTGAGTTTGGAAATCAATATTCAGAAGTAATATACTCGTGATAGTTCAGAATAAAACATTTTTCTCAATCTTTATTGACTGGACCTTGTATCATAAAACTCTAAACTTGAGAAAATAAAATTTAATATATTCTAATCCTACTTAAAATAATTCTAAAATAACAGTATTACTGGATAATTCAGTATGGAAGCCCAACATTTTGATTAGTGAGGACACTTGAAATTGTTTTCACTCATTGAAAAATACAGTTTTCAAACAATTATCTAATGAATCAGATATACATGCATTATTCCAACATGAATTAACAATAAACAATGGATTTTTGCAATTCATACAAAAAGTAAATGTTCTCTGTGATTGATAAATATAAGTTATTGATCTCAATTATCATCTGTACACTACTAAACTATTGTACACTATTCTAAAGATAACAATCAGATAATTATAGTAATATAGTAGTTGCTAATATCAGTTCTAATCGAATAATCCAATTTCTCATGAAAAAAATACATTAAATTATTTATTGTGACATTGTCACAATGTGGGGCTGCAATTTTTAACCATATTTTAAATTTATTTACTTTAAAATATATCAAATTAGTGTCTTTCCCCTGTACATAATACTTTCCTGCTAGCAATAGAGTTGTGCCGGTCATCTATCTAATGCCTTTCAGGGGAAAATTTTAAAATTGAAATAATGTGACTTCCAGTACAAACCAGAAGTTCCTATTTAGTTAATCGAGGCCTCCTACCTTTAAGTTTTCCATATCTGGTTTTGGCTTTCATCTATCTAACTCTGTTTTAAAGATTAATGAAGGCAGACAACAGATGACAGTGGGAATTTATATGTTACAATTTTTTCAAATTGCAGCCCAATGACTATGAAGACTACATATTGAGAACATTTAACCAATCATTTCACAGCTACAAAAATATTTATGACAATCTTTAAAAAAATTATTTAATTTAATAAATGTGTTTTAATAAACCATTAAAGATTTCAAAACTTAACAAATAATCAACCAAATATTAATTAAAAATGATTTAAAAAAATTAAATGCCAGTTTAATAGAAAATTTGTTAATTTGTTAGTATCAAAATTTTAACAAAATAGTTTCATATCTGCAAAAAATTTTGATGAATTAGAAATATTTTATGCTTCAACCTTATCATTTCAACAAAAATAATGTAACATTTCTACAATGCTTTATATGTATTATGTGCAATAAAGTCTATATGCATAAATATAAATAGTCACATATAAGAGGAAGCAATCTGAGTAAATTCAGTAAAAAATTTTTTGTAGTATTGATTGATGAAGTTGTTAGCTTTCAACATTACTGTAAGTTCTATTATTTTAAACTTTATGTATTTTATATGCTTGAAAGGATGGTTTTAATTTTTTCTGTCCTGTGAGCAATAAAAAGACCTAATTTTCATGATTATTATGAGTTCATTGAAGCTCACACAACTGTCTTCATCTAAAGTCATATCCTTTTTTGTGTGTAATGCAGAACAGGACATGGATTCAACACATTTGGATTTAACCCTTTATGAAAATTTCTGAGTATCTAACCTAAAAAAGCAGATCTCCTATAAGAGGCTGATGCCTTTACTAATGCTTTTAATCTTGATTCTACCAAAGTGAAAAGTATTATTTATACAAACTTATTACTATGATTGAAAATAATAAATACTTTCAGATATGTTATTAAGAAGTTGATGTAAATAATTTTACACTTTACATTAATTATCACTAAATAATGTTTCAATAATACATCAATAATAACTGAATAATGTTTAATAGAGAACAATAAAGATTTTTCAATTTTCTTTCTTCAATTTACTATTAAAGAGAATTTTCATCCAAAAAGACATTATTAAACTATACATATATACAAATAATAAGTTTTATATGAATAACTTATCCATTCTTGTTTTGCCTAACTTGGAAATTTCATTTTGTACAAATCCATTTGGTTTAGATATTTAAAAGTTTTTATGAAAGAAAATTGCTCCAAAGTAAAGAAAAAGTAAAATAAATCAAAATAATTTAACAAAAATTTTTTTTCTTTATTTTTCTAATTCAAATTTTTGCAGAAAAAAAAAATACATATATATATATAAATATTGAAAGATTTATGTTAAAATAATTTTTTTTAAATTTTGTTTTAATCATGAATATTAAATAAACTAATCAGAAATACTTATTTGATACAAAACAGAAAAATTAATACTTGAATTTGATATTTTATAATAATTGAAATAATTTAAAGTAATTGAATAGTATTCAGATTAAGATCAAACCTTTACTAAAAAATTCCAAAACATTTTTTTCTGAATTTGGAAAAAGTTTTTGATTTGCATCACTTGTTAGATTAGATTCAAAAAATGTTTCAAATAGATTTTTTTTTTTAAACTTTATAAGAAAGATTTCCATTCATAAGTTTAGAATATTAATGTGGAGTCATTATTTGCTTGTTTTGAATATTATCACACTTTTGCATTTACAATAAACTAAGCATTTTTTCTTTTTCAATTTTATAAACTTTATTTAAGAAAAACTTTTCAATTAACTGATTTTCTCTATAATCAAATCAAAATATACAAGAAGAATATTCTTAAACAGTAATATAAAAAAGTGAGATCACTATATTTATTCAGTTATTATATATGAAACTTGTGTGCATATTTTACTGTTCAGTTCTTGAAAGACTATTAAAACTTTTTTGTAAAAAATTTCGACATATAAAAACTCATTTTTTTATGTTTTAGACTATAAGAATAAAAGTGTTATGAAGAAAATCTTACTGTAAAAATATTGAATGTCTTTGAATTTAACTGCTAAAATAAAATATATTAGCAAAACAGTAAAATGTTTCAACCTGCTAATTCGCTAAAAATATCACAAATAAAACTGAGAAAAATAAAATACAGAGTGAAAATTTAACAATCACATTTTATAACTTATCAATAGTATGTTATAAAACTTGCAAAATAAATTTTGTTTTCATATAAAACATAATATACATATTATAATTTGAACTGCTTTATGCATAAAATATACATGCTTAGTTATAATTCTAAATTATTATTTCTAAAGATAATATTTAATCTTTTCATAATAAAATTACTTTTTTATTCAATATCTGTCATATGATTTGACTGTACAATGTTATTAGCATATTAAAATTTTATTCATCTGATTTATTGCCTTAATAAATTTGCTTTATCTCTTACAATTGTTGATAATGGTTAGTATTAATAATCATCAACATATTATTATACTCAACTTAACAAAATTTTTTTCATGAACTAGAAAATGCACTTTTAAATAAGATTAATTTATTCAAGACCACCTAAACATATGTATTTTAAATACACAAATTCATCAATACCATATTTTGAACCTTCCCTTCCCAAACCTGATTCTTTGACACCTCCAAATGGAATTTCAGCCATTGATACTGCACCTTCATTAACACCTACAATACCAACTTCTAATTTCTTAGCTACTCTCCAGATTTGGGATATATCTTCAGAATAAAAATAACCTAAAGAAAGCAAATAAAATATTATCTTCATATTTTATCACAAAAATATTTTAAATTAAATTTTAATATGAATTTGTAAGCAATATATTTTATCTGAAATTAATTAATTCTTAAAAAAAGGAAACTACCTGCTAGTCCAAATCGAGTAGCATTTGCAAAAGTTATTACTTCATCTTCTGATTTAAATCTAATTTCAATAAACAATCTTATAAGAGGTTTGCATCTAATATTTGATTAAATAATTATTAATTTATAAACCTGAAATAATACTCAATAAATTTAATTATTTTTACTATAAAGTAATTAAAAATTATCTAATTTTATAAATGAATCAAATGTTTGGCATAAATTATTTATAATTAAATTGTTTTTTCTATTTCTCAATAAAAACATATTTGCTAATTTCATTTGTTTTATAAAATATATTATCAATATTTGGATCCTTAATACTGAAAAAGGAGAAAAATAATGCTAAAAATTTTTGTATTAGAAGTGAATTGTTACCAAAATTTGATTATGATGTTAAGATAAATTAATAAACTACCGCAAAATCAGATACAGTAGAGACTCGTTAATCGGAACCCCGGTAATTGGAACGATTTTCAGTCGGACTGTGTCATGCTGAATCGAACGTTTTTGATACTAAATTTACTTCTAAAGTATAATTTTCATGTTTTTATATTCTTCAATATATTTATTTTGTTTGTACAAAATGAAGAAATAATTTTTAACAATACGATAGCCTCGATTATTATTATAAAAATTTTTGTTAGGCTTAAAATCGACGAAAATTCAACACGAAGCGACATGCAACGGAGAAAAATTCAACACGAAGCGACACGCGACGGAGAAAAATTTGAACATCGGACAGGTTAATATATTTATTCGTACATAATCGGTAATCGGAACAAATCACTAATCTGAACAACCCCAGTCCCCAATTGATTCCAATTTTCGGTTCTCTACTGTATTTTCTTTTTTCGAATCACAAAATATAAAATTAATATTTCTTTAAATTTACTATCAAACTTTAATTGCAATTTTAAAAAAATTGATTATTATATAAATTATGAAAAACACTTCAAAAATATAACATTTTGACAACAAAAACATTTATATTTTACAATATATTCATATTTTAAATAGAAATGAGAGAATTAATAGTTCATATTTTTTCATGTCTGCATTCAAGAAAAACACATAGATAATCTGTTTTTGAATCTAAATCTAAAGTTTCTGAATATTAATGTACAGAAACAGTAATACAGTGAACTCCCATGTAACGCGTTCTCCTATAATGCAAATTTGTATATGTGAGGCCAGGATTGTCAAACCGACATCAATAAATGAGTGACTTATTATTGTAAACAGAATCAAAGATGTGGGGAAATGGGATGCTAGAGAATCTAATTGTCACATTCCCAGTTGCAGATCGTGAGGGAGAGTAAAGGAGTGACAGAAAGAGGCGTTTTCAGTCATCTTACACAAAGTTCAAAGCGGAAGAAGCAAGTGCTTCCTTGGAGGGGTGGAAGTCATGGTCATGTCGACACAGCTGTGTCCTCTCCAAGGCAGAGAAAAATACATTGTCAGTAATTTATGGGAATCACTCAAGAAAGAGTGTGATCCTACCCTCAGGGAGAATTGTCTGTATGGGGTGTTCAACAATCCCCCTGGCCTGAATCGTGTCCCTAGTAACATATGGCAATGTGGGAGACCACCAGTTCAGACCAAACAGAAATTGGGATATTGGGGAGAAATTGTATAAAAGCCTGGATTTTCAAGGACATGAAGAGGTTGTGGTCAAGATCATTCATCTCAGTTATGATTGAGATCATCCACCCATATGCCTGACAACGAAAAAACACTTCTGAAGTTTTGAATAACCAGTGAAGAAGAGGCTTCTACCCAAGACCAACTTCCAACTATTGCTGGATAGGACACTGCCACCTCGGAGTCTTCCAACCTCCAAGATTTACTTCACAGAAAATCAGCAATGAACTCTTCGTTTTTTCTTTTTGTGTGACATCTGGCAAAAAAGCCTTTGCTGAACCCTTGTGTAAGCATGTTTTATGGTTCTATTAAATGCAAGTAACTTTGTCCAATACCACTATTCCCATACATTCCTAAATTCTCATGTCATCTTCACTGATCATGGGAAGAGCAAGTATTTCTGTCTTTCACCATAAGACAGACCATCAGGTAGCATCTTTACATAAAATACAACAAAAAAATTGCAACTAGTACTCATACAAAATTCTAATTTTGTCATCCAGAAAGAGGTATATGTTTTCTTCTTCAACTTCTAGGTCTAGGCTTAAACTTGTATAAAATTGTCTGATAATGCATGTCTCCATAATGAGATTTTCTATAACACAGAAAGTATCCCCTGCATTGTATAGGACTTTGCTGTATATTTAAAAAAGATCATTTATTTATACATTTATACCTATACTTTTTAACATGCAAGATCAAAGTGTACTATATTCTCATATAGTTTACTTATCTGAAAGTACATAATAAAATTTATGTTAAATGATAACTTTGCAAAATAATATTTTAAATTTTGAGAAATATTACTAAACATTTTCCTTCTGTAAAATTAATTATTGGTTTATGAATATATTAATCATTAATTATGAAAATATAAACCCCCTATATTGACGGTTTGTATTTTCATATTACATTTATCAATACATTTAACATTAACATTTGTTTTCAATGGGTTTGTGAAACATAAGATTAAAAAAAATTTTCATGGATATAATAAAAATTTATCAACCATTCTTTGTCAATAAAATAAAATAAACACACATTTTTATATAAAATTATTAAAGTTCTGAATTTAAAAACGTTTTAGTTAAATAGAATGTACAAGTATATTATATTTATTGTCTCACCTGATAACAGCAGCAAGAGGACCAAATGTTTCTTCATGACAAACTATCATATCTTCCTTAACATTAGTTAATAATGTTGGTTCAAAAAAGTTATTATTCAACTTTTTCCCTCCTTTACATAAAAACAGCTCCTTTGTTAATAGCATCTTGAACATGTTTATCTACCTGTTTTTATAGTATTTTTGTATTATTAAAGGATTTATTAAAATTTAATATTTATTTGAAATAATTTTTTCTGAATATGAGATGTAATCAAAAAGTCCTAAGACTGGTCTTATAAAAAGAAAACAACATAATTTATTTAATTTTCATAGTCATCATCTTTGAACAAGTTCCTTCTGTATCAATTCCAGCATTTCTGCCAAGCCTGGAAGTCACATTCTTGAAGGGTGTCACATACCCTCTGCAGTTTGCACTGAATATCCTCTACCATGTCAAAACAGAAATCCTTCAATTTGAATTTCATCTTTTGGACAAGAAGAAATTGCAGGAGCCTAGATCTGGTGAGTACAGAGTTTGGAAAACAACAATGGTTTGGTGTGCACTAAAACTGTGCATTTTCAGCACTTGGAGAGGGAGCATTGTCAGGATGGTGTACCCAATTGCCATTGCATCACAGTTGAGGACTTTTGTGCCAAATTTCCTCTCAGATGCCTTAGAACATTGCAGTAGAACTCAGAATTCACTGTCTGGCCCATGAGAACAAATTCTCCATGCACAATCCTGTGAACAACAAAGAAAACAATGAGAATTATTTTGGTTGTGCTTCAGACCTGCTTTGCCTACTTCGGTTTTGGCAATTGCAGGCTTTTCCATTGCAAAGACTGCTGTTTGGTTTCTAGATCATAGCAACCCAATGTCCATACAAGATATAGGCATGACCTTGAACACTTCATAACTATGCCCACATGAACAGAGCATTGCATATGTTACATGTACTGTATATAGGTTAGGTATACAATGGTCAGTATTCTAAGAATATTTAATTAAAAACTGTGGTGCCATCTATTATATATCTGAATATCAGAGTTGTAGGTACAATACATAATTCAGGTCTACCCTATATATATTGAATATTTTATTTTGAAATTATGTTTCATTTTTCTGTAATAAATTCTTATTTATAATAAAATTATTTCTTACAATACATGTCTTCATCATTCTGCTACTTAAAATAAAATAAGTTAAAAAAAAATGCTGAAAACTGCTATGGCTCTGTTCATTGCCATAAACTTCCTGTTGTCAATTTCACACAGAATTTGATGTCAACTCTCTGCTCCAGTTTCAGGTCCATAATGAGATTGAAAAGGTACACTAGGATGTTATCAAAAAACTTGGGTAATGCAATCTCCACCCAATGCAACATGTTGTCACTTTGCATACTAACTCATAAACACCACATACCTCTCTTGCTGCATGCTTGTACTGTACCTGTACGTGCCCCATTATGTTACAAGCTCAGTTTTAGAACTTTTTGATTGCACCATGTATATCTTTTTTATTCATTAGTTAAATTATCTTTCTACTTAATACATTACATTACAGATAATGTGTAATACATTACAGATAATGAAAGTGAAGAATAAAAGAAAATATAGTCACAAAGTCTGCTTTTTTATTAATTATAAATAAATTATTTCAATTAAAAATATTATCATAACTTATTCATTTAAATTTAACAGTTTTAAAAACAAATAAATAAATTAATCTTAATATTTTTGATTGTATTATTCATTTTTTTCAACCAATTATAATTGCTACATAAAGAACTATAAAAGAAAATAATATATTGTGTATTTATAGTTACTTTTTGTTACTAATTTGCATTTTAATGAAGGTTTTTAATGTCAGGCTGTGGTGACAAGCTGGTTGGTCAACTCCTATCACAACCCAAAAATCAGAAACATCACTTTTAAAATCATCATCGAATGCTAGGGTGTACCCCAGAGACTATGCATGTTGGCCATGCCTGACCAGCGTGAAAAATTTGCAAGGCCTATTGGATCAAGGGTGGAACCGGCTAAAGAAGCCAGCCTAGCTGAACCTGAACTTGAAAACTAAACCGAAGTCGATCCGAATTGCTACACACAACAACATTGGAACATTAACTGGACGTAGCTGTAAGCTCGCCAATATACTTAAATGACATTGTGTGAGCAATGCCTGCCTGCAGGAAACATGTTGGAAAGGAGAGAAGTCATGTGACATCGATGATGTGTTTAAACTTATGTACTACGACAAGACAAATCAGTGTGATGTCACCTTGGTCATTAGCCCTGACTTGCATGACTGCATGGCAGAAGTAAATTGTTGTTCTGATCGCATTATGTCTGCTATCATTGACTTAGACACTTGCTGAATGCATATCTTCTCAGCATATGTCCCGCAAACAGGATGCACTGAGGAGAAGAAGAAGAAGTAGTTTTGGTGGAATTTACATGACCACGTGGCATTGTGCCCTACGGAAGATATGCTCATGGTGTGTGGTGGCTTAAATGGCCACGTTGGGAGGGCCAAGGATGGGTATGATTGCCATGGTGGCTTTAGATATGGTACACAAAACAATGACAGCTGTCAAATTCTTGACTTAGCAGAAGCTAATGACCTTGTTGTCTGCAACACTTTTTTCAAGAAACGCACAAGTGATTTGGTTACCTACACCATTGGAAACAGCTGCAGCCAGATTGACTACATGCTGGCACGAAGACGTGACTTCAACGATAGTGTCACAGATGTAAAGGTCATTCCATCCAATTGTCTGGCCCCACAGCATAAGTTGCTAATCATCAACATGAAGATCACCACACAACGTCAGGGTGGCAGCATGAGAGGGCCGATGGTGATTAATTGGTGAAAGTTGCAGAAACATGAAGCTGCCATGATCAACAGCATTACCTTCCCCGAAGCCAACAGATCCTGAACTGATGCACTCCATGACTCCATCATCACACAGCTGCAAAGATGACCCTTGGCGTCAAAAATTTAGGTAGTTGGCACATCAATAAGTAGACATGGCTTTGGACAGAGGAAGTACAACTAAAGGTGTGGGAAAAGAAGTTAGCCTTTAGAGCTTGGGTTGCCAATAAGATCAGTGAAAACTGGCAGCAGTACACTGCAGCCAAGCAGAAAGCCAAGAGAGTGGTTGCTGCAGCGTGGACCGAACACCATCAAGATCTTTACAAGCAACTTGACACATGGAAAGGTAAGAAGAACCTCTACTAACTGGTGAAAGTGTAAATGAAAGCTGTACGAGACATCGAGCACTACATGTGCATGAAGGATAAGAATGGATGCATCTGCGATATAAGAAGAAAATCTTATATCGCAGCCATACAGCCATTGGCACAAACATTTTGATGAGATTTCAAACATTGAATTCCCACATCCACTGATTCCTGAGGGTCTGCCCTGCTCTGGGCTGGTCCTTCAGATCATGACTGGGGAGATGTCTGTGGCAATTAGAAGTATGAAGAACCAGAAGACTTGCCAGTCAACGGCTGGAAGCTCAAGGATCTGCACACCAAGGCTACAGCTTGGCTAACTGTGTTTTTCAATGCTGTGGTCACCACTGGCCGACCTCTGACAATCTAGTTCCACAAGTATCACTGTACCGGTCTTCAAGAACAAAGGCGACCCAGCAGAATGCTCTAACTACCGGCCAATACGCCTACTCTCTCACACCATGAAAATCTTTGAGTGTATTGTTGACTAACGTCTGTGTGACATCGTTTGGATTGGTGTCAGCCATTGTGGCTTTGTGAGAGGCTGTGGAACTACCAATGCAATCTTTGCAGCCGGCAGGTTGATGGAGAAACACCAGGAGAAAAATAAACCACATGTTGCCTTCCTTGACTTGGAAAAGGCTTTCGACCGCATACCCTACCAGCTCATTTGGTATGAGGTCCTCAGGCACTCTGTGGTCGCAGAATGCCTGAGGACATCGTCAACTGGGTCAGAATGCTGTACACAAATACTAGCAGCCAAGTGAGATGCGTGGCTGGTACATCTGACAACTTTCCAATGAACATTGGCATTCATCAGAGCTCCATACTGTTACCACTGCTATTCATTCTCATCATGGACACTATCACAAAGAATATACACAGTGATGTGCCTTGGACACTGCCTTATGCTGATGACATCATGCTTGCAGTTATCACTTGAGAAGAGCTACAGTGCCAGGTGCAGGCCTGGAGCAACCATCTGAGTTGTTTTGGCTTGCACCTTAACACCAAGAAAACTGAATATCTAGAAATGTTTCCAAATGTGGGCATGATCCAGGTCAATGGTGATAACTTGTATAAAACACACACTTTTCGCTACCTCGGATCAACCCTACAGAGTAATGGAGGCATTGACGATGAGGTATGAGTGAGGGTGAATGCGGCATGGCTACAATGGAGAGAAAATACCGGTGTTCTCTGCAACAAAAAGATGCCCATAACTAAAATCGAAAATCTACCAAACTGTGGCACAACCCATTGCTATCTATGGTTCTGAATGTTGGCCATCAACGAGAGCAGCTGAACAGTGTCTCCATTCCATGGAAATGTGCATGGCTTGCGGAACACTTGGTGTTTCCCTCCTCGACCATATTCACCACTGACATGATACACCAATAAAAATGAGAGATAGACACCTGTACTGGTTTGGCCATGTCCAATGATCATCCCCAGATACAGTTGCCACATTTCGTACCACCTAGAGGTGAACAGCTGATGGCCACGTGGAAGAGCAAAGCAACAATAGCAAGATGCTATCAATGCTGACCTAAGGGCTCTGCACCTGAACGCAGACGATGCACTTGATCAAACAAAGTGGCATTTGAAGATCCGAATAGTGGACCCTACATCTGTGGGACAAAGCTAAGAAGAAGAAGAAGAAGAATGAAGGTTTTTAATGAAATGTATTGATGGAATAAAGCAATACAACACATGGGTGATCTGTCAAAGGACATACCTCCTGGGATGACTTTCTATGGAAAACGACTCCTATTTAGATTCTAGATACATGAAAAACCTGGAAAACTCCACACGGCAGCAATGCCAGACACAAACCTATGACCAGTTACTAGTGGTCAGTGATTTTATCTACTCAACCATTGATAGGAGAATTTTTAAAAAATCAAACTGAAAAAAATTTTCTATAGACAAAATAAAATTTGATTGTAAAGCATTTACATTATTGATTCTTCTTTAGATATTAACTGCTTGACTAATTGATACTGATTGATTAAATGCAAACTACTGTATAAAAAAAGAAATATTTCATTTTTTATTTTAAATTTTACAGGAATAACAATTATATGAATGAAAACAGACATAAAAACAAATTTATGATACTTGTTTTTAACATATAAAAAATAAAAATGTAATTTTTTTTAAGATAAAGTTTCTCAATTTACATTAAATATATCAAATATAATGTCATATAAACATCAAATAATATTATGTAAATAATTAATAAGAAATTTCAATATAAATTAATATACTGGCATGTAATGTAAATAATTGCATAATTAATTAATGTGATTGTGTACAAATATCAAATAAGTGAAATAATATACAAATATTTTTATATTCCATTTCTTTGGATTGCATCCCAAAATAAAACAAATATAACATTACTTTTAAAGTAATTTTATTTATTTAAACTTATTATTAAAACATTTTATTGGATATAATATGAACTCATTATATTTAACAAATTATTATTATAAATCATTACTAATATTTTTAAGATATATTGTTTTAACTAATCAGTCTTTTAAGGTAGCTAATATAATCAACAAATTAACAATATTATTATTAATTTATAAAACTACATTAGTATTCTAAACTGTTAATAAAAGTCATTATGTTTTTTAAACAAACCTTATTCACAGCTTGTTCATTAACTAGTGGGCCTATGGTTGTTTCAGGTTTGAACCCATCTCCCAATATTAACTGCTTTTCCATAGCAATATTTAGTTTCTGAACAAACTCATCATGTACCTTATCTTGTACAAATATTCGATTTGTACAAATACATGTCTGAAAAAAGAATAAGTAGCATAAAATTATTTGTTAAAGATGTAAGATTAAAATACATAAAATTCATTTCAATATCATAAAATATGAAATATGTAAAAAATAAATTTAATTCATAAAAAAATCTATAATTATAAAAACAACTATTTCTCTTTCAAAATAATGATTGTAGTTGTTGAACAATTGTTATTGTAAGATGTATTATGTGATAATAATATGATTGGTTTTCCCCAAAAAAAATTTTTTTTTATGGAAAAAAATAATAAATGCAGAAAAATTAAAATTAAATACTTAATAAATAATATATTTTCACAATTACACTGTTTTACTATTTTTGCTAAATATTTTTTAAATGATTAATTTCAAATGATTCATTGTTATTTATCTGTCAATTTTCATATTTATATACTCGGTTTTTATTACAGTTTAACATTTTATATTTTTAAATTCTATTTCACTGAATGATTAATCTTTGGGAACCACAATACTGTGGGCAATTGGAAACACAGTTGAGTCATAAACTTGTTATAAATGGTGCATATTAGCAATATTGCATAGTGCCTATGAAGATATTGGTTGTAGCCAGCAGGCAAAAAAAAATGTTTTTAATGATAAGTTTTATTAACATTTCACTTTCCTTGATAACATTTTTCAACCATTATAATTTTTTCATGCTATTTTTAGCAACATAACACCAAAAGGTGCTATGAAGAATATAGTTTGTGTGCTATGTTATGGTCATAAATTAAGTCACAACTTCCACACTACTTTCATCAGAAAGTTTTATTAACTGTTTCTGATGAAAATAATGTGGAAGGTGTGACTTAATATTTGTAAGTTTCAGCTCACAATGTACAGAATTGTGTTATAGTCATTTCCAAAATTTAATTTTCTATTAATATGAGGTAATTAAATAAATAATGTCATTTTTTGAAATGTGAATAGAAATACTTGTATTTTTTGTTTAAATAATTTTATTTGTGAAAGTGAATATTTTGATAAATAATATATAATGAATAAGTAATTGATTGTGAATCAATTGCATTTTCCTAATGGGAGGACAGTTTGAAAATATCATTTTTAGCATTAAAAATTGAGTTACTTCCTCTTTTATAGCTATATGATTTGTAAATTTTTTTATGCATATCATTATCCAACAGAGATAAATCAGCAGAATAAAAACGACGAGGCTAAAGTTCCCATCCCAATTGCATTATTTTGTTTCTTGTAATTTCTGCAATTGTGTGTGTGTGTGTGTGTGTGTGTGTGTGTGTGGTGTGTGTGAGCATTGCTTGTAAAAACAAAAATACCTTGAATATTCACCAAAGATGGCTGTTTTAGTCTTAATCTGTCATGTACTCTTTGTAGTTGCTCACTGTGCAAGTCTGCTTGCTGTGAGGGTTTGACCAATATTCAAGTATTCATAATGAACAATATCCCTCAAAGTCCACCAACTACAAAGAAAGATATTTTTCAAGAGTCATTCAAATCATTTATAAAAATGATATTTTCAAACTGCCTTCCTGCTGAGAAAATATTATTGAACATGAAGCTGAATATTTTGATGAATAAAATTATTTTAAACAAAAAATACAAGTATTTTTATTCACATTTCAAATAATAACATTTATTTATTTGCTTATCTGACATCTATATAAAAGCACTACCATCATAAACTAAGATTTTAATTTAAACTTTTATTTGTAATGATCAATGTTAACAAACAGTTATATTTTCTATGTGCAGATAATATAGTCACCCAAAGGAAAAAATAAACTAAATAGAATAAGTTCATTTCCAAACAGAATTACATCAGTATCTATCTGTAATATATTAAATAATTAAACTAATTAACGTTTAAGCAATCTACTTTGATAACACAAATTTAGTTTACTGGAATTTACATTTAAGTTAGATTCATGCAACTAAATATGAACAAACAATGCTGAACAGAAGAGGATAATTCAAAAATTCCAAACAGTGACATTTAATTTTTTACGGTTTGTTTTTACACACATCTATATTACAGTTTCACATATAGTATTTAAACGTTTAAATGAAATAGGCTAAACATTCACGTTCATATTAATTAATCAATGCACAATTCATTAACATTCTATCTAATCAATCTATTATCCACTATTCAGTCCAGCTCATTGTGAATCACTATTACTCTAGCAGTCTTAAAGAAATTTTGAAGCCTACTTAGAAATGGCTAGATTTCTTAATGTTATTAATTATATTAAATAAACAACAATTAATAAGTAAATATAAAAATTTTAAAAATTTCTTGTATTACATGAAAAAAAGATATTCTTTATTTTGATTACATTGTATATTTAAAAATAATTTGGCTTTAATTATTTAACAGTTTAGTATATTAACAGCAATATTAACAGTGGTATATTAACAGCAATATTAACTGTGGAAAGATTTTTTCACGCAAATTACACCGGTAACAGGTTCGGTATTTAGTTTAGTATATTATTGTATAAAAAATATAATGTATAAATGTGATGTCTTTAGTATACTAATACTAAAAAAGTTTACATAATTTAAAGTTTTATAGAAAATTAAAATTGTTAAAATTACCAAAAATCATGTGATTGGATCAGATTATAATAGTTCAATATCAGTTGTCAATGTAATCCTAATACTTCTTAAAGTTTTTAATATTGACTTTGTAATCCATTTTTATTGCCAATTTTAATGAATGAAGAAATACAAATAAATGTTTTAAGTTTTTATTAGGGGATAATTTAAAAATTCAAAACAAACATAATAAAATTAGATTTAAAAATTGATTTTTCTCTTCTTGGCATCATACCTTCTCAAATATCCTGTAAAGGAAGCTATATATCTCATAATTTGGAGTAATTGATCTAATTATAGTGTTTAAAAGAAAAAAGTTGATTTACTTAAAAAAATTTCAAATACTACAGTTAAAAAGAATTATCAGACATTAATATAAATATATTTTTATATATTTCTTTAAATGAAGAATTAGTATACATGATCATCAATCCATAAATGGGACAAAGGAGACATATCCTTCCAATATTTTTGTCCCAGGAAATTGTCTCCCCAACACATTTTTATTTTATACCACACTACAAAAATTAAAAGCAGAAATGAGATAATACACAACAAAAACAATTTTTCTGTATAGCCACTCAAAACCCAGTAATGAGAAATTTTTCTTACTTAAACAAACATCATGAAACCTGATAAATTTGTAAAGTCAAACAACCACTAAATTACATCTGGATATTTTCTGCAATTATATTTGATTAATTAATTTAATTATAATTATTAAATTTAATAAGAGATGACACCTAATGCCTCCCTCTAGTGACAAATTATTTAATTAATTAATTAAATATAACTGCAGAAAAGTAGCCTGAAGCAATCTGGTGGTTGTTTGGCTTTATTTTTCTTACTCTTTGTCATTGGCCAGTCCCCCCAATATTTATACAGATCAACCCTGATGTTAGCATACCTGTCCAGAATTTCGAAACTTTGAACCAATGATTCCTTTAATGGCTTTATCAATGTTTGCAGAGTTAAAAACAATAAATGGAGCATTTCCTCCTAACTCTAATGAAACTCTCTTAACTGTAGATGCAGACTGTTCAAGAAGTAACTGAAAATCAAAATGGCTTTATTAAAACAATAAACTAAGTATTCTTAAAAATATAGAAAAAGTTACAAAATCATAACTAATACCATGTAAAATTTAAATATTTTATCACTAGCACATCCTTAGATCTATGATTCTATTGACATTATTAAAAAAATGATGCAATTTTTATTTATTACACATATTTTATAGATTATGCTAAATTGTTTACAGCTTACATTACTTAAAGCTGTAAAAGCTTTATGTAAAAAATATGAAATTATTATGTTACCTATCATTAATATATATATATTTTTTAACTCTTTCTGCCAAGATCTTTTTAGAAGGCACATTATGTAAATTATTCAGCCAGGCCCACAATAGGAAGTCTGGGTGGAGAGAAACAGAACCTGACATATCCTAACAAACCATCTCTAAAAAATTCCTGGAATCTTTCAACTTGTTCAGATCATAACAGTTTTTCCAGATTTTTATGTATTATTAATACATGTATGTTAACACCAACAGTTAATTATACTGTCAAATCTGAATTGTAAAGTTTGGTTAAAGTGACCACAACATGAGATGTAAAAAGTGCTATGTTACAATGTGACATCAGATGAGTCACATGAGCAATTCCAGTTGACAATCATTGACTTTCTAGCTTTCTGACATCACTGATGACAGATGTTATAGAATAGCTAATGAACATTTTACTTATCTATTAACTCTTGCTTACAAAATAACAATCTACAGTGATAGTGACAAAAAACAGTCAATTAAGGTCTCTGAGTATAGCTTTCCTTTAATTGCCATTTTTTAACTGGATTGAAGCACCTACTATGGTGCACCTCTTTTTGAGATTGGTCTTGTATAACAATCAATCCAATCCCATCCATGCATAGTGTCATTGTTGTGATAGGTAAACAATTTAGATAGTGTGATCATTCTCTGGGCAGTTGCCAAGTATTTATTATCGCATCTCTATATACAAATTTACAATAATACGTTGACCTTGAGATAATGTCCGAGGTAGGAAGTGAAGACATGGACGAACATGGGCATGTCGACCAGAGAAAGTGAAGTTAGCCTTGGTTTGATGTCATATTGGTTGGAAAAAGTGGTCCAGCATTGTGTTGCCAGCTGCCGCAGGATAATTAATAAAAGCCACGAACTCTCTTTTATAATTGATCTGGAACACCACAATATAGGCATGTTATAAATTGGATATTAAAATTTTTACCTTGTATGCAATTAATTTTTTGACTTAAAATTTGTTTGTGAATATTAAATATTTCTGAGTATAATAATTATAAAACAATCCAAAATTGGGGAATTTTTTATATAGTTTTAAAAATCAGAATATTACATAAGGTTTTTACTCATGGCTGGTCATTTTAAGTTTGGTGTGCCTTGCTATATTCTTAAATATGGTATATTACTGATATTCAATATGTTGAATCTGCCATTCTTTTATAAAATAACTAAATAAAATAACAAATTGCATTGTTATAAAACACAGAATAATATTCTATATGAATATATATAACATACATCTTCATTCTAATTCTAACACTCTGATCAATGCAGGCATTATACAAGTGTTAGAATTAAAATCATATAAAATGTACTACTGTACATACTGTAAATAAAAGAATCAATGAAATAAAGTCGAAAAAATCATAATTAATGCTTAAAATTATAGAAGATAAAAAAAAACAGAAAATACAGTTTTGATTCTTTTCTCTCTCATTAACTGAAAATTACAAAAGTTTACAGGAAAATGTTTCAAAATTATATATAAATTGTTCACAAAAGGTTTTAATATCGCTAAATGAAACTGAAAACATAATTTCGATCATAATAAAATTCAAAATTACATTAAGTACGATTAATTTACAATTATATTAATTGATTTTATTAATTTAATAAATTATGATAAAAATTAGAAAATGAATATACCTTTCCTACATTTGTTGATCCAGTGAATGAAATGGTTGACACAAATGGATCTTTACATAATTTCAAACCAACAGCTGGAGTTTGCTCTTTGGAAACAGTTAAAATGTTAACAACTCCAGGTGGGAAGTTTGCTTCATCTATTAATTGCGCAAGTGCAAGAGCTGAATAAGGTGTATCTTCTGCAGGTTTGATAATACATGTGCATCCAGCCGCAAGTGCTGCACCAATTTTACGAGTTATCATAGCATTTGGAAAATTCCACTAAAAATATTACATAATGTTTTTATTCATTTGCAAATTCTAAGGAAAAAAAGTTGTTAAACTGAATTATTTTACGATAATACACAATTTATTTAGTAACAAATATATCCATTTTTACAAACAAAATAAAAAAATTAACTTCACAATAATTTAAGCTTTAATCTATCATTTAAATCAAAATTAAATAAATGTTTGAATAATTATTAATTTTAGAAAGTTAGAATAAACTAAGCTAGAATTAAAAGTAATTTTCTTTATCTGAATATGCTTTGGGATCATATTTTGAGTCTTCATAGTACACTTCTAATGATTTCATTTTTATACATTTTCTACTTTATGCAAAGATGTTTTGAGATCACATTACTGGATACATACATTTTTCATTACTCCTAGTGATTCTATTGTCTAGGACAGGCATGGCCAACAGTTTTTATCTCCCAGGCAGAATTGAAAAGAAAACTTTTTTCAAGGCCGAATGAAATATTAAAATTGAAAAATGTTAAATACAAAAACGATTCATTTAAGTAAACGAAATTTTATTATGGAATTTGTTTATGAATAAATGTAAGTAATTTAGTACAACAAATTAACAAAAAAAAACTAATGTAATGTGTTGAGGTGCTTTGCATTGCCTATTATTTTCTTAATAGCTGGCTCTATACTTGTAGTAGCTATTCTTAACATAGCCTCCAAATGTAAATCATTCAATCTTGATTTTGTTGTACTTTTATTTAGATTCATTAAAGAAAAAGGTTGTTCACAAATATAAGATGAGCTGAAGATTACTAAATATTTCTTGGCAAGTTTTTTTAAATTTCCGTATTTTCCATTATTCAATTGCTTATAAAAATTGCATAAATTTTCTTGCTTTTTGTGATATTTCTCATGTAATAATTCATCACATTGTAAATTAATTATTTTTAATTGTATTTCAACAGGAATGTCATCTACATGTACAGAAAATGGATTTTGGATAATAGATAAAATTTTATCAATTTTCTTGAAGCAATCAAATTGCTGCTCAAAATCTGTCATTAGTGCAAGGATATTGTTATTAAATTCTTGAACCTTTTCTCTTGAAATACTTAAAGATACGTTCTCTAGTGTTGGAAAATGATCAAATTTGCATTCAGCCAGATTTCTAGAAAAAAGGCTAAGCTTCATTTGAAAAGATTTTAACCTTCATATTAAATCATGAGCATATAAATTTTTTCCCTGCAGGCATTATACAAGTGTTAGAATTAAAATCATATAAAATGTACTACTGTACATACTGTAAATAAACATACATTAAATTCATTAAAATGTGTGAAAATATCCAAAAAAAATGCTAAATCACAAATCCAATTTGGGTCTGATAATTCAGGAAAATCCTCATTTTCTTTAAGTGTTAAAAATATTTTTATTTCCTCTTGAAGATCCCACACACGTCTTAAAACTTTTCCCAAGCTTAACCAACGGATTTTATTGTAATATAGTACATCTAAATAACTGTATTTAGTTCTTCAAGGAGTGCAATAAATTGCCTGTGTTTTCATCCTATTGATCGAAGGAAATTCACTAATTTTACAACTACATTTATAACATGATCGATTTTTAAAACATTTTTGCATAATGTGTGTTGATAAATAATGCAGTGTATGGGTATAATTTTATGATTTGGATCAATTTCAGAAATTTTGTCTTCAATTCATTTTATGAGACTAATACTTTTTCCAATCATATTTGGTGATCCATCTGTTGTTACATTCATCAATTTTTTCCAGTCAATATTGTATTTCAAAATTAATTTTCAACCTCTCAGAAAAGATCTTCTCCCTTTGTTGTGTCTTTCATTGGAACAATTGACAAAAGTTCTTCCAAAATTTGAAAATCTTCAATGATAGCTCTGATAAAAATTAATAACTGAGTAGTATCCTTTACATCGCAACTTTCAAGAGCTATTGCATAAAAATGGACCAATTCTAAATTATTCAGTAACTGCTCACTTAAATTAGCATTCATATTATCTATTCTTCGAGCAATAGTTTGCTGAGACAGACTTATATTTTCAAATTTATGTTTAGCTTCTGGACACATTACATCACAAACATCCAACATGCTCTTTTTTTTACAAATTCTCCTTCAGCAAAAGGTTTTCCACATTGAGCAATCCATTTTGCTACTAGCAAACTTGCTTCAGTAGCAGATTCTTGTAATCGATTTTTCTGTGTAATCATATTTTGCTGCCAGGTCAATCTTACTACAAGAGCTACAACTTATTTTTTTTGGCTTTCTTTATTTAAATTTTGTGCGTAAGTTGCATGTTTCGTTTCAAAACGTCTTCAAGTTGTATTCTTTTAAAACGGCTACACTCAAATTGGAAATAAGACAAACAGTCTTATTATTGTACATAGTAAAAAAAATATTTCCACTGCCATTCATCATTAAATGTACCGCATTCGAGATCAATTTTTTGTCTTTTGGAAGCCATCCCTAGAGTGAAGTTTTCTAATATACAATATTATTTTAATTAAAATATAATTACACACCATATAAATATCAAAACTGTATCGCAATTAATCGAAACAATATTTAATTTATAGGATGAGCTTGAAGGGATTGTATTGCAAATAAAACAATTATTTCGTTTTACAAACAGCTGGACACGTTTTCAGTCATCAACTGCCACAATGCCATATGATTTACACATACTCGACTACAAAAATAACAAATTGCTTGGCCTTAAATGCACACTGGCAAACTGTGTCTAAAAGAGTGGAATTTCACATCGCTGCTAAATGTCAAACAGTTCATATCAAGTACTGATGTTGTGGGTTGTTTTTGAATAATAACAATTTTTATGGTTTATAAAATTAGGCATTTATTAACATTAATTTAAATTTAAAATGAATGTGAATCTTAAAATAATTGTATTTCTTTAAAATAATTATATATCTTGAAATAATTAATAGTCTTTAAAATAATTATTAACCACTATATCTTTAAAAATTAAATATTAAATATATATATATATATATATATTTAATATATATAAATGTTTAAATATATTAGTATTATATTTCTAGCAAAGCACATGAATGACTAAGTTAAATTGAATGTCACCTGTATATCTTGAATTACTGTCTAACATACATTATTTTATGATAAATATTAATATTTTAAATTTATCACTTTTTTTTATTCTGGCACTATCACACAAAAGTACAAAAGTTGTAAATCTCTACAATCTTTTTTTAAAAAATAAAGAAGTATCGCAAATCCATTCGACCAATTATTGGAAGTTAAATAGCTATTATTGAAAAATTAATCATCTAACTTTTTATCATCAATAAAACAATAAATTTTCAAAACGTTACTGGTTTGCCAGTAATTTCTAAATTTTGACTTCAAATGCAAAAATTAGTACAATAGTGATTGTTTAATTGTCAGTTCATTGATGAATGGAAACTAAGCAATCAGTAGTGCACTATGTCCAATTGAACTTTCTTCTATTTTGAAAAGTAACAGTTTTGTTGCCTGAAAAATAGAGCATGCTGTAATTTTTTAGTTTCCATTATTAAAAAGTGGCTGGTGCAAACATTCAAATTTAAATCAATCTGCTCTATTTTGTCAACCAAAATTACTACTGTGCTCTAGGCATTAGAGATTAAAAAACAAATTGCCAAGCCAAAACACCAGCCTCTGCCATAAATAATCTCCAAACTGTCCAGCATAGTGATGTAGTATAATGCAGTACTTTAAAAATTGTAAAGTAATAATTTAAAAGATAAATACCTCAATCATTTTACTAATGATATTTATAAATTATTCACTTTTTTTGTTTCATAAGATTTGATGTTTTTCAGTACATAACATTCAAAAATTCAGAATTTATTGTTTCTTTTCCCACTGAAATAAATATTTACTTATGTCTGAAAACACTTGATGACTTAATGCAGCAAATTCCAAAATAATTAGACAAACAGAATAACTATTTAGTTCTCAATCTAATACAGAATAATTTTTTAAAAATTTGTATATTATCTGTAAATGATTGAATTTATTAATAAACCAATAATATCTAAAATAATTTCAATGATATATTTAATCTATAATAGGTATTTGTATTTTTATATTTTATAATATTACATCAATTTCAGCATTTAAAACTTTTTGAACAGTGAAACAAAATTATTATTATATAATAAGAATTCATATATGTATTTATTTGTTTCTTTCTTAAACACTGTTTTCTAATAAAAATATTTTTATATAGTCTTGCCATATTAATTCATACATAGCAAATCTATTTCATCCAGAATAATAACTGATTTCACAGACTGGTTTTTGCTCTCTAAATCAAGATAATTTCAAACGATAGAACAAATAAAAATTTCTTATTAAAACAACATTTATCAATACTTTTTTAATATTTAAATTTTCCTTTCAAACAAAAATAAAAAATGAAAAAGAAACATTAAAATAAACATTACATGAAATTACCTGAATCATTATGTAACTTATATCTACATGGATATGAATAATACTGCTTAATTAACTTGTTTATTTTAATAATATAAATTTAACATATCTTTACAATTATTATTTTTAAACAATGATATAAAAAGTTTTGAATAAATACTTACAGGTGTTATAATTGCTGCAACTCCAATTGGTTGACGAAGGACCATTGCCTGTTTGGAGTTTGAAGCTGTAGGTATTATATCTCCATATATACGTCTTGCTTCTTCAGAAAACCATTCTAGAAAGGAAGCACCATAAGCAATTTCTGTTTGAGCTTCTTTAAATGGTTTTCCCTATTTTATATACAGGAAAATCAATATTTCAAATTTATTAAAATGCAATTATTAATTAAAACAATTTTTAGACATTTAAAAATTCTAAAGTATATATTTAATATGTACAAAGTCATAACTTCATTCTATATCTGTTTCAATATGTTACATACTAAGCAATTGGAGATATAAATACATTTCTCTTATGTACATGAAAATATCTTTTAAAAGTATTAAAATTTTATTTTAAGCATATGCACTTTCAAAAAAGTTAAATTTTTTGCAACAATCACGTAAAAATAAATCCATTTAAATCTATTGAGATTATATGCTATAATGCAAGTAATATAAGTATAAATTATTAATTCAGAAGACAATTTCATTATAATGACTTCAAACTTTAATTCTGTATTTTATGAATGAATTTCATATCATATCCAAATACAACAAACTTGTAATATGTATTAATGTGCTACTGCAATGAACAAATCAGTAGTTTTGAAAATAGAATTAAAATAAACAAACTAAGATAAGGGGGTTTCAAACTCAAACACAGCAAAGGGTCAGTCAAATCAATGTATATCAGATGTGGGCTGTATTCATTATTATTCGGTAAACCAAAATATACTGTAAACTAAAAAAAAAAACTCTAACAAAGACCCTTTCGTTGCCAGGCCTTTATGACTTACATAAACAGAAGTTCGAATTTTTTCTGTTTTAATCCCTGCAAGATGTTAGAAACATTAATTTTTAGAAAATAAATCATCAAAGCCATGGGACAGATACAAAGCCTTAATGGCCTGAGAGCTGCCAGTTTGCAACCCCTGATCTAAAAGTATATAAAGAAAATACTATATATTTTTTCCTATATATTTTAATTAATAAATAAAATGCAACTACTAAACTAACCATTTCTGCTGTAATAAGAGAAGCCAAATTATCTTGATATTTATTTTGCAAATCAAATAACTGACGTAAGAATTTTCCTCTCTCCTAAAATTAATCATAAAATAAATATATTAGTAATTAAATAATAAAACAATTTTCAAAAATTTCATTTAAAAAAGCCTTTAAAAATTACTTTTTATTATGAAATAAAATAATGATCAAATTACAAAAAATATAAGGCAAAAATACTTTTGCAGGTCTGCAACTCCAAGTTTGAAATGCATTATATGCAGCTTTGATGGCTTCTTCTGTTTCAGTTACACCACAGTCTGGAACAGATCCTAAAGATTCTCCAGTTGATGGATTTATAACCTTAAATTTAATAAAAATTTATAATTATACAAATATTTGTTGTGTGTGTGTGTGTGTGTGTGTATATATATAGTATATAAATGTACAGTACATACACACAACATTTAAAAAAATAATTTAAAAGGTATATTATAACGAAAAAACTTACATTAAATGTTTTGCCACTTGAAGCTGATATCCAATGTCCATTAATATACGCTTTATCTTTTTGCAGGGAAAATGCCTGATGATGACAAGTTCGAATTATGGAAAAATATTTTAATTTTAGTGATAACTAAAATTAAAATATAAAATAATATTTTTATAATTTATTTTTATTATTATTTTATTAAAATACTAATTCTATGTTTGATTATTAATGACTTACTTTTCTTAAAAACATTTTAAAGTAATTGTTGTAACAATGTCAGAAAGTAATCTGAAATAAATTATTTTCATTTTATTAGACATAACTAAAACTCATTAAAAATAATAGTAATAATAAATACAAAATTGCAACAACAATATTTGTTTAATTGTTAAAAAATTGATAAATAGTGTAATACATAACTCATTTAGAAGAATTATACTTCAATAAAATTTCTACAATTCAATTTGCTATATTATTTTAGAAATGAATTTTAAAAATTTTAAGCAGTTTTAATTTATTTTGCATTCTCATTAAATTAGTTTAAACTCTATTCACTTCTACCATATAAATAATTAAAATAGTCATTTCAAAATATTGTATTTTTATTTGGCAACTTAAAACAAAATCTAACAGAAATAAAGTTCTGTACAATGTTCTTGCCAATCAAACTTTTCATCTGATAAACAGCTGAAAAAATGCCGTTTATTGGATGTTTCATTTCAATAAATATATCTAATGTAATATTGATGTAAAAACTACTTTTTAAGAAAATGATTTATGATTAATGACTATATCATAAATGATATTCTAAAAATTATTTTTATATAATGCATAAATCATAATCTAATAAACAAAATCATACAATTAGAAATTAACTGATAAGAACAACTAGAGGTAGATGTTAGGTGCCATCTCTTGACTATGCATGTCTATTAGTGTAAAGAAAATCATTTTTATTTTACTATTATTAATAAGAGTACTGAATGTTGAAAAATATTAATTTATTGCATTACATTTCTTGTTTTCAGACTGTAAAATATTTTTGTAATAAAATTTAGTTTAGAAGGATCAATACTTAATTATAAGTTTCAAACATCTTTCTCTCTTTTCTAGCAATTTCTTTAATTAAATCAAAGAACTAACATTTTCAGGTATTTTAAATGGCTGCCTTCAGGTTAAGAAGAATTCTGCTTAACCTGAAGAGCGATTTGCTAGAAAAGAGAGAAAGGTGTTTGAAACTTATTATAGAAAAGTTCTAGTTTACTGTACATAGAATTACAATACTTAATTGCTGTATGTATCATTCATTTAATATTTTATTTTGTGAATATTTCTGTTTAAAGCTTCAAAAGATGACAAACTTTAGACAATCCTTTCCTGTAAATAGCTAATTACTGACAACTATTTTATTCTGATAAATTCGACATAATAATATTTCATTGAATCAATAATCTAGTGCATTCTCTCTTCTTTTTAAACTTATAGATTAATCAAATCATTAATACACCCCAGAATATTTTTTGGTAGGACTGACTCACATGAATACATACATAACAGCAAATGTTTAAAATGTATTAAAAATTTGTGTGTGTGTGTGTGTGTGTGCGTGTATACACACACAAATTTGTTTTCATTTTTAATACATTAAAGTACAGGTACTCCTCACTTTACGACCGAGTTCCATTCCGACGACCATGTCGTTAAGCGAGGAGCTTGCGCCGGGAATATAGGATCGTTGTAAAATTATACAAATTATGCAACAAACTTCAAATTTATTCATAAAAAGACTTTATGGTATGCTATTAGCCTATTATAGTACTATAAGATTGTTATAGTATACACAAACCTATTATAGTATGCTTATTGCGCATGTCACCATTCACCACTGACCAACACTCAAGCTGCGAAAGGGGATTCCCTGAATTGCATGTCAAAACTCGATTGGTCGTAAGTGTGAGTGGTCGTTAAGCCGATAGGTCGTAAAGTGAGGAGTACCTGTAAATTGAATGTTAACAGGAATTTAACAAATATTTTATATATAAACACAGGTATCCCTTGCTTAACATGGAATTTGATTAATATGCAAAGTTAATTGTGGTAACCCCTTTATATATGGCAGAAGTTATAACTTACACAGCTTTACAAGCTGTCTTTACTTAATGTAGATACCATATTTTGATTAATACAATTTTGATATACATGGTAGGATCAAGGGATTAGTTAACTGCATTAATCAAGGATTCCTGTATTGTACATTGTATTTAGTGGTGGATCTAAAATTATACAGAGGAGGAGCTAATTCAAAAAATATTTGAATAATTAATAAGTGTATTTCATTAATATTGCAAGACAATTGTGTTGCAGTTGGTCTGATAATCTATATTTACTATCATAAATGCTTTTAAAAACAATGTTTTGAAGTTCAAACAAATAAATTTTAAATTTTTTGTGTCCTTGGGCCTGCTTAAGCCCTTAATCATATTTAAAAAAAACTAATAAAACTCAATATATAGTCTAAACAAATTTGAAGTGAAACTAGTTGTTGTTTACTTATTAGGATCATATTTATTTCAAGGCATTAAATGATAAGCTACCTCACTTAATAAAATCAAAAATTATAACTGATATATAATGTTGTTAATAAAATTATACTTTAGGTTGTAATTGTGTTATTTAAGTAACAAGTTATATTGAAAAAGATTCCATCTCCTCTTTAATAATTCTAAGATAATTTCAGATGGAATGACCAAGTTCTCAATGTAAATTTAACAAAGCATCTATTTAATTGAGTTTGATTCATGATATTTCAAAAATAAATTTTTAAATGACAGAGTTGAAAATGTTCTTTCACTAATGTTTATCTTTCTGAGAAAGTAATAAATATTTTCAATAATAACTATATCAGCTTTCTTTTTTCAAGTTTCTTTGTGGATCTTTTGCCTCTCTTATGGGTGTATCAATGAATAAAATCATATATAGTAGAATCAATATATATTAATCATTTATTGACTAAATCAAAATAATAATTAATAATAAATTCACAATAAGATAAATCTTTATTTAATTATTATTTACATTTAGAACTGACATAATAAAACTTTAGATTAGAGAGCCTACACACACTGTTCATACACAAAAGATAGAGAGGAGAAGCTAAGTTACATTATCAAATTAGCTAAACAACATGCTACTCAACATACCAAATTAAAACATTACCCTTTCATCCGAGTCAACTGGCTGATCATGCCTAACCTGACACTAAACCATATGTAGTAGTCACATACAAGATCTTCTGTTCCATCTATAAGGAGATAACCCAATATAATAAGCAAGAATTGTTTTTAGAAGAAACATTATGGTTTTCTCACTCCTTAGAAATGAAAAAGACCCACTGAGAAAAAACTCCTAACAGAGTTTATAGTATTCCAATTCTAGACCAAAGGCTAAAATATATTAATGTCACCACTAGGACCCTCAGTGAAATGGTTAAGAAACATCAATACAGCCTCAGAAAACACTTCTCCAACACTGTGCTCAGATTAGATAATGATGTGCAAATGAGATTTTGAAAAGACATGACTCCTAACTGCATGACAAAACTGTCTCAGCTGGAACACCTGGAAAGAGAAATCTACAAAGCTTTCAGGAGAGGGACGACAGTTAACTTCAAGGAGACAGACTGAAGAATATTAGAGCTGGTCAAATTCAATACATCATACCTGACATGTGCAACTTTGTGCACTTAATCTGTAATTTAAAAAATACATACTGTTCTAATATTTTAATTTAATTTTTTTGTTCTTCCAGTTAACTTGTATCAGTTAAACCCGACAATGTCCATCACATACAAAAGAAAACATTAATTCATAAAAAATGTTTCATTTTGCTGGTTATTGGTGTCGATGACATGATTTATTCTTATTCATTTTTTCAATTTAATATGTATATTAAAATCAGGATATAAATTTGTATTTTAGTTGACTTTGATCTTTTAGTCTTCTACAGTTACTATATCAGAATTTGTAAGTCAGAATCAACTATCAATCAGAAATCAACCAATTCATGGACAGTACTTAATATAAAATAAGCAATTATTGATATAACTTTTGACTTAAGATGTGAATAAGACAATGTTGTATAAAAGTATAAGTTATAACTTTTGACTTATTTTAATAGATAAAAATATGTAGGAAAAGTAAATGTCTTTTAACTCCTCAATTTGGGATTTTTATGATAGGTATTAAACTAAAACTGATAATATTCTGGCTCTGAATGAGGAGATTGGGACCTTATCAGAGCCAAAGACCATGCCATAGCAGTAAAACATGTCAAAGGAACTAATGATCTGTATATAATAATTATCTCTTTGCAAGATATGGCTCCACAAAACTGGCTTGTTCATATCTATTCCGTAAACTTACATCCAGTTCAGCAACTATTCATCAAGCTGAAATTCATTAAATTTATAATTAATAAATATTTAAAAAATATATATATATTTCAATGTCGTTATTAAATATACCAACCTTCGGCATAAACAAGGTCGAAATAGTTGATAACTGAGATTATTCAATTATAATTTAACATCCTCGATTAAGGTTGATTACAAATCAACACAGAAGCAGATGACAAAAAGCGTCTCCCTCTGCCGGAAATAATAAATATTACAAAAATATTAGTAAAAATAGAAATTTCAAAATAATATTAAAATGTATGCTAAATGAAGATATGACTATTAATAATAAATTAAAATTAACGCTAAATTAGAATTAAAATAATAACGAAAGCAAAATAAAAATTAATAATAAATATTCTCTCTAATTTTCGCTGTGTTCGATGTAACGTCTAACACGAAAGAGATTGATAGATTTGATTTCAAGTATCTTGGCTCTATGCATGGTTCTATTACAAAATGCATTCTGTAGATGCTCTTGATCAGCGTCGGACTGGCAACAAATTTCGGTCCGAGAATATATACAAAATATACGAACATATATCACACCCAAGGCTGTTTGAAAGAGATTTAAACCGTTATGAATTATAGTGTATATATATATAGTGTTCCACAGCCACCTCACTTGCCAGTCCAAATCACAATGTGTCATTCTCCTACTTCACTTCCGGGATGAAAATTTACGTGTTGGATACGATGGACAAATGGCCGAACGCTCCACTGCTATGGGGGACCTGGAATCAAGTACAGACGGGTCGAAAAACTAAGGATTTTTTGGGTCCGTCCACATATGACGGATACCGCCCCTCACCATCCTGCTGCCCATTGTGGGCCTGGTCCAACCCATAGTAAACTTACAAAAAATTCTTTTAGCGATCACCGGGCGGAAAAAGTTAGAAATGGATGTTGAATTTTGAAAAGTGTTAGTTATATAATGGTGTTGTTTACAGTCATGAGGTGTGCTATGTAAATGAATGGATGTGACGAACAAATAGATGATGATTTAATTGTAAATATTATCGTGAGAGATGTTTGTACAGATGTGTTGTAAAACTGAAGAAAATAGAATCTTTTACCAACGAAATTCACGCTGATTGATCCACCGCTAAATATCCAGCAATCTTGAACGAACGTCGAATCAATGACGTGAGTGTATCAACAAGCTATGGATGTAAGTGTCCGTGTGCCTCATCAGATCAAGACGTGCTTCCAGGCCAACTCTTCATTCTCTTCACTCTCTTCGATCTTCTTCATTGTCTTCGATACGTACTACAAAAGCTTTATTTAGCAATCATTTCCAAATCCTTCGTTTGGAATTTCACAAGGCTATAGACTTTCACTTGCTACAACAGTTGAGTTTCCGGGTCCCACGTTAGGTCTAGTCGTGCTCCGGAGCACTCAACCGTTGTACTAATAGAAAGTCCATAGCCTCGCGATAGACTTAGAAATAAATGCTAAGCGAAACTCTTACAATACAGAAATCATCTTCATTGTCTTTTGATAAATATTGTTTCTTTAACAATATGGATCGAAACGAGGGTTTCTCAAACGGCATATCGATATCCCGGCTGTTT